>NW_028277370.1:0-300000 GCF_059751315.1 Micrasema longulum
TGTAGACCGACAAAGACATGGCATGACCAAATTCAACAAATACTTGAAGATGGACATGTCAAAAGTCGGAATAATCGGCGCGCGTGCATGAGAAGATGTATGAATGTAGAAGAAGCGAGATCTGTATGTAAAAATAGAGTGATGTGGCGGTCTATCCTCTCTGCCTACCCTTACGGCGAAACAGCGTGATGGTTTGTTGTTGTTGTATTTTTTAAAGTTTTTCCTTCATCATCACTCCATGTCTGCTCAACAAAAAGCCTCCGGGCATTTCTGTAGACTGCCAACTTTTGCGTATTCTCCCTTGTACATAATAGTATAACAATAATATATAATTTAAATAATGTATTCTATATTCGGATGTGTATTGTTCACTCTAGGGTTAATTTAAGACAACCTGAGAAAGTAGCAATTTTTAAGTACTTTCCTCCCTTTTTCTTATGTCTGTTTAAATTCCTTAAGCAGTTTGTGAACATAAAAGCCCAATAAATAACTAGACTTGTTTTGATTAAATTGAATTAAGATTACTCTACTAAATGTTTTATAATTTCTGTAGAAAGAGAAAAAATACATTTTAAGTATTTCGAAACCTTTGTCGACTAAGATTGGAATGAAACACTCTTAAGATTAAAGAGTTACAGACATTTCAACAGAGATAAACGGAATAACTTTGGTGTACTCGTGCATCTGAATAAAGGAAATCTACGCATTTACACGGCTTATATTTTGTCAGTGGCTGGTTGTTTTTTATTTGTCTAAACGGACACATTTTAATATTCTATATAAAACTGGCAATTTACCTGTAATGTATTTATTGATTTTTTTCTCCACACAGTAAAAAATTATTCAAAATAAAAATAATTTGACCTCACTGAAGATACTCGTGCTAACGACACTTAACAAAATGATTTTTTGAATATTTGTTTATTTAAATTTATTTCAACAGAGAGGGAAAATTTTTGAGAAGGGGATATGGAAGTCTAGGCATTTACAGGGCTTATGACCTGTCATTGGCTGGTTTAAGTGGCCACTTTACACACTGTGTAACATTCACCATTCTGCCCATGTTTGAACATCCACATTTCCTCAAATCTTCCATCTGTTGACTTCACAAAAGTCAACTTCACAAAAGTCAACTTCACAAAAGTCAACTACTTCGGACTAGGAAGTCAACAGATGGAAGATTTGAGGAAATGTGGATGTTCAAACATGGGCAGAATGGTGAATGTTACACAGTGTGTAAAGTGGCCACTTAAACCAGCCAATGACAGGTCATAAGCCCTGTAAATGCCTAGACTTCCATATCCCCTTCTCAAAATTTTCCCTCTCTGTTGAAATAAATGTAAATATGAACAACTTCCTAGGGAGGAAATCCAGCCAGTCTGCAAGCATTGGACATAATCAAACATTTGTTAATTTATTCAAATAGTTTTACAAAAAGTGTTTACAACTTGTTATTCCTTAACTAATGCATTTTCTAAAAGAAATAACCGGCTAAGCTTCTATTTTAGAGGCTTTTAAGTAGGTAAGAGAGGTATATGGAAGGAAGTTATGACAAATACACCACAACACCCAAACCAATTGTGAATTTTTTTCTTGGATTTTTAAATACAATAATATTTCAAAATAATTTTTCTTTTTTTGACACTCTCTAGCTAACTATTTGATGTTGGTTTTTAACAAAAACCATCATTATTTATTTATTTTACTTTGTTAAGTTAGTTCATAACATCTTAAGAACTAATATCAACTTTTAATAACATTACAAAATTTCTCAATAAACATATTTTTTCAAATTAATTTTAAATACTTCGATCTTTTCTATTTCCTTTATTTCTTCAGGTAACTCATTGTACAGCTTTAATCCCTTGTACAATGACTTTTGAGATTCTGTTTTTTTTTTCTCATTAGTAATCTAATCTTGTTTTTATCCCTTGTTTCATATGTATGACATTGTTGTTTAAATTTTATTATTGTTTTTATTTTATTCATCTCCTTAATTTATTTTATGTACCAAAATTGCTACATAATATTTGATTAGCTGCTTTATTGTGAGCAAACCAATTTTTGTGCATTCTTTCTACACTAGAGTAGATATTTCTTTTAAGTATAATCCTCATCGCCTTATTTCGAAGAATTTGTATTTTTTCAATTTCTCCTTCATTACTTTAAAAAAAAAGAAGAACAGTAATTTATGTGTGGACATATGATTGTTTTATATATAAGAACACTTCTCTTTACATCTGTTACATTTCGCATTATCCCACGAAACGATGCGATAGACCAACATCTCTAATCCCTTTCGAGAACTTGTTAAACATCTTGTCTTTTATGGTGCAGATTGTTCGGAGTTGCCTTCATTTTTGTGTTTTGAGGTCTTGTTTTTGGGTGTCCGGGAGGATATAAATATTATAATAAAATACACATAAAACAACTTTGTTTTTAATCACTTATTTCTTTTTTTTCTACCGACCGGTTTCAAAACTACATAAGCTTCTTTATTTCACCTGTTTGTATGTCCCGTTTACTTAGGGGTCCGCCTTCCTAGTCTTCAGTCTACGCGTCGGACTAGGAGATTTGTCGTTTAGTTTCTGTTTTACGGCCGGTTGCCACCTGACGCCGAGACAGTAACCCCTCTTGCTGAGGCTTAGGATGCTACAGCTGACTTTTGTCCTCCACTGCCATCCTCGACACGACGTCCTGCTCGACACCGCTGTCTTCCAACAGCCCATTGCCCAAAGTATGTCCGGATCCTGAGGGAAGACTAGTGCTACTTCTGCCAGTTTTTATTGTTAAATATATGATATATGAAATTGAATATGACCAAATGTATTTTGCCAGTATGTAGAGCGTTAAAAACTTTACAAAACTGCATCATTAAGTCAAATCCGCATATTTTCGAGTTAACGTTTTTTGCCAGTATACCCACAATATATACTATTTACCTAAGTATTAGTTTTAAATAATAATGCATACATTTTATTTTTTTTTATCGTTAAGTGTTCTTCAAAATGGTTTTCTTAGTTTATTTTAACTGGTTCAAAGTATTTCTAATACTAAATTATCATTTTTTATCGATAATTCTATAACTCGTAATATATTTTTTTTATATAGTTTATCTTTATTAGACTTTCTTAATTTGTAAATGAATAATATTGTTTTACATGTATGTATATTTAACTGTATTTATAACTTATATGAAAAAGGCACTAAGTGCCGTTTATTTCAGTAAAACAAAAAAAAAAAATTGAAGACTCGTGCTCGTGTTTGTGTTGACAAATGTGTTTTTGACTCGATGGCTACTATCAGGTAAAAATCCTAAAAAGGGTAATTGAGTGGAGATAATTCTGCCTGGTAGTGATGTGTTGGCATGTTCGTCCTACCATGCTTGCGGTCTCAATTAAGATTTCCGGTTAGATCTACGTATTTATTTGTTTCAACGATGTTTTTACAATGCAATTTTTTACTGGCCCTGGATAAGCACTGGGAGCGTAGAACTGATCACCTTATCTCCTTGTAACAGATTATCTAGATACGCTGCATTGGTGTTTCAATGCAATACCCTATGCACTATCCGATGTAAACAGGAGTTTGATGATATAAAAATATGTCTGAAAAGATATTTTTAATTTAAGTTTTAAGCGATGTAATTTTCCTAAGACCGCACCCTACCACCTTTTTCTCGAAGAACTTAATGCTGTACTTTTAAAGTGAAATTTAAGGTGCATTCTCTGGCTAGAATAATTCCATTTAAACTGCACCAATGGAGTGTGATGAAAATTGTATCCAACATTCCAGAAAGGTGTTCTAGAAAGTTCTTAAAACTTTTTCGTTTTCCCGTCTTAAAGAGTGTTAAGTTCTATTAAATAAAATTTTACTTTACTTTTTACAATGGCTGAAATTGTATGAAAATGGGATGAGTTTCCTTGTCTGAAAGTATCGCGCTTGTCTTTACTTTACTATTTGTGTTTTCTTATTTTTACTATTATTCTTCACCAGTCATAAATATAAGTATGCACAATAGAATTAAGAATAGTTCAGAAACCGCATACGCACATCAAACAAAAGGTGACTCAACTACTTATAAATTAGTAGGTTAACGTTATGAGCTATTAGTTTCTTTGTAGACGTCGCTCAGTACGCAACTCCTGATTCGAATTTAACCATGCCGTGTTGTGTCCTTTTTAAGTGTAGAAATACTGCTAGGATCTTATAGAAACAGGATGCAATCGCATTGCATGTGTAATTACCAAATGAATGTGTTTATCACAAATGCATTACTTAAAAATAGAATTATTTTTCCATCTGTCAAATTGTCGAAGAAACAAAATGGAAATTTCGTAAGTGTTGTCAGAGTAGTAAAAAAATTTACCCTACTTTGCTCATATAATAAGAGAAATAATGAAAATTGAATCTCGGATTAAACAAAGCCGTGGCCGACATTATCTTCAAAACATAAAATATTATTTAAAATGATATAAAAAAATCCGTTTTATGTAAAATAAAATTTGCTTTATATTTTAAGTTTAAAGTTCATTAATTCACCTTCTCTTATTAAATGATCCTTAACTTATCTACTCTGTTGTGTTAATCAATGTTTACGAGTGCAAAATAAAATTTTAGAAAAATTAAGGAATTGTTTTTTTTACCTTACATTTGTGTTATGGTTATATTCTTCGCGATCTGGCAATATTACTCAGTGACTTCAAGTATGCGCGTGGCGAAAGTGTGTCTAAGTGGGGGATTTATCGGAAACAGTCCGATGTATTCAAATATGATTCTACGCTCCTTCTGGACTATTCTTAATTCTATGCACTTTAAATAATCTATAAATGTTCTTATAATTTGTAAATGCGCTGTATTTTATTACGGTATATTACATACTCGTATATGTATGTATGTAGATATGATCTAATAAAGGAACTAACAAGCAAAAGCGTTAGTTACTACATCAACAGAATTTGCCTCAACAACATATCTCAAAAAGTTATTTTTTATTATTGGTTAAACAAACAGTATGTACAGAAATATTGTCATTTTTTAAATAATATATCTGTACCTCAGAGGCATACGTATGGAAATCAAGAATTTGATAAAACGACATTTCAATTGTCGTATCTAGTTTATGACCATGTCCATTGATTTTGAAGAAATGCACGCCATACAATGAAAGAATCAATGTATTGAAATACTAAAAATACAAATAAATGTTTTAAATTATTAGATTTTTATTTTTAAATTAATAACCCGCTAAGCCTCTATTTTGAAGATTTTCAGCAGGTGGGATAGAGGGGATATGGAAGGAGGTAATAAAAAATGCACCACAACACCCAGACCAATTGAGAAAAAAATATTTCTTGGATTTTTTTCTCGCAACTGGCGAGAATCGAACCCGTGACGCCAGTTCACAGTTGGCCATCTAACCAACTACTCCTCGGCGCCTGCCATTTAGAGAAAGTAGATTCCTTAGGCTTGTGTTGTACATTTCACGTTTGGATTTGCATACGTCCTTCTCTGAGGTACAAATATTTGTGTAGGACACTCATGCTCACACTAAAAAAATGAGTAATAATAATAACAATTAAAATTGTGATAAATATAACAAATTTAAAAGATAAGAATTGAAAATATGTGTTTAATAATAAAATTTATTGAATATCTGCTTCCTTCAATATTTTTATGATTTTTTACTTAAATTTACATACATTGTCATAAAAAAATATCAGCCTCGGTAATTCTATTATTATATTAGTCGTATATTTGTTACACATCGCTGTTTTTGAGTTAAGTATGCTATTCAAAGCGTAAAATTATGTAATTTAAAAGACAAGCCACTTAAATTACTTGTTAGAAAAATACTGCGTAAATCGAAATTATTTGTTGTTAGAGAAAAATAGTGGTGTGACGCTCAATTAAGTCTCAAAGGCAGATAGAATTCATTAAAAGTTTAGATTGAGCTGATTTTTATAATTTTTTTATACCTTTTACTTTAGCAAAGACTATATGATTTCAAATTAATGGATGAAAAAACAAAATAAATAAATAAATAAATATTATTATTACCATAATTTTTTAAGTTCCGTTGTTCCCCAACAAGAGCCCGTATTCTGTCACAATTTTGTTTCGAAAGTTAATTTGTTTTTTATATACTCTTCCACTCTAACGAAGGTAAATCAAACCTTTTGTAGTAAAATACATTGTACACAATGCAAGGCAAAAAATAAGCAGCTCCTATTTCAATAAAGCCTTTTTCAAAAATATTCCTCCATCTTCTTTGTTTTATTTTCATACAATTTAAACATAAACATTGAATTGAGAAAATGTTTTTTTTTGTTTTTTAGTTACGAGAAAAATTTAATAAAATATTCTTTTTAAATATTAGTAAACGAATATTCTTAAAACACTTTTTTGAAAAAGAAGATATTTTAGACCTGCCCTAATCGTTTTCGGTAAGGGCTGGTCTGAAGGTCATAAAAAAGTCAATAAGATATTGTTTTAAATTGAATATTACAAGCAGAATTTTCTTCTTTTTTAAAAAAAAGAGAATATAATTCTATAAATAAACGTTTTAACTTAAGTGTTTCAATATTTTTTTTTTTTTGTATTACCAAAGGCATAATTTTAAGTATAAATTAAAGAAAAAATATATATTTTGTTTATTATATACATAAATGATATTGTCGAAACATTAAAATATTCAAAAATAAGACTCTTTGCAGACGATGCCTTAATATATATATCGGGAGAAAATTATAAAACAATTATGGACAGACTAAATCATGATCTTAATAGTGTATCACTGTGGCTAAAAATTAATAAATTAAAATTAAATGTTAACAAAACTAAATACATGAATATAGGAAACAAAAGAATAGAAATTACGCCATCAATTGTAATAGAAAATGAAAAACTTAATGAAGTCACTGAAATTAAATATTTAGGTGTAATGTTGGATTCAAAACTTACATTTCACCAAAACGCTAAGATGGTAATAAATAAGATTGCAAAAAAATATCAATTTTGGGAAGGATCAGAAGATTTATTGATAAGGACTCCTGCAAAACTATTTACAAAGCAATTATTGAACCACACGTTAACTACTGTAGTAGCATTTTATTTTTATCAAACAAAGAAAACATAGATAAACTAACTGTATTACAAAATAAAGCCTTTAGAATCATTTTGAAAAAAAACAGATATACGAGGGTAAAGTCGATGGTAAATGAAATGAAATTATTAACATATAAACAAAGAATATTTTACAATACAATGATATTTGTTCATAAAATTATAAACTCTAATAAAAAACAGAATTTTGGAAAAAAAATTGATCGGAACCAGCATGAACACGATCACAATACTAGAGAAAAGAACAAAATTAGACTTCCATTTAGGAAAAAGTCAAAGTCACAAAATTCGATTTTATTTAAAGCAATTAAAAAGTATTACGAAATGGAAAAAAATATTTATGAAGAAAAAAACATATCAAAATTTAAAATAATGGTCAAGACATATGTGATAAACAATTTATAAATTAAATATATTTGCAATGTTATTATTAGAACACACATAACAATATGTATGATATGTGTGCCCTACTTTAAGATTTAAATAAAATAAATAAATATCACAAAAATGTATGTGATTTAAAATGCTTGGATTTCTTTTCAAAATCAACAAACTAAAATTTGGCTTCGGCCATTTTCATGTTCAATTTATTATCTTGAAATTATTTCAACAAATTTTAGTTCAAAACTTAGTCTTTATTGAGATCCCAGATACATTAGTTTAGTCTAAATTTGAAATGGCGTAATCTACCGGTCTAAAAGTAGTTATATTTTAGTTACATAAACTTTTAAGTATATTTTTTAACAGAAATACCTTCAAAATTTTATTTAATTTTATTTTTTTATCTAAATTTAAAAAAAAAATAGTTTTAAAATGGCAAAATAGTTTGATTTCGTAATTTTGCGTTCGTTTTACCAGACTACAACCTTAAAGCTCGATCCGTTTATCTCATAACACGTTCTTCCGAGATATCTCACTGTTGCTTTGGGGTAGAGGCTTTTTTTGTTTTTTAAACACTGTATAATTGTGAATAAAATTATTTTTTGTTCATTCGGCAGTTATTCTTTTCAAAAATTCAGAAATTTACATGCGTAGATCGCGTACTTCTGAGTAACTTTAACGAGCACCTACGAAAATAGCAGAACGTATTTGCGAACATTTTTCGGATTGATTTATTAACCAAACAGTCGTACAAAGAAGATATTGTAGCAAATTTAAGCAGAAAATGAAATGTGAATACAGCGCTTAGAATTCACACGTGACACCAACGTTCTGACACGCTATTGGAGGAAAATGTGCTGAATCGCAACATAAGCTCCGCTTACACAGAAAAATAAAAATATAAAAGAATAGTAATGTTGTAAATATAATGAGAAAGCGTATATACACATATTATCAGGGGCATGCGGTGAGGTTTTTGATAAAGGAAGCAATTCATATATATGTAATTGGTACATAATAATAAACACTGCTTTTAAGAAATTTAAGGAAAACAAAATAAGTTAAACAAATATATAAAATACGATACCTAGGTACTTGTTTAGGATTGAATTCCAAAACTAATTTTTTTAATATTCAAATATTGAATTTAATTAGGTACCTCAGTATTTGTTTTTGGTTGAGTTCAAAACATAAAATAATTCATTTTCAAATATAGAATTCTTTTTTCAAATGTCAAACTCTGCGCTACTTACCAACAGTGGTACATTTTATATAAGAATCCGTTTTTCAAAAAATTATCCAATTAATGTCAGTTAAATTTATTTAAGCATTTCTAAAACCCATAAAAAAAGTTCGTAAGTAGAAATTAAGGAATTGTAATGAAATTAATCAATTCAGTACCCATCAAAAAAAATATGTTTGTAAACGTAAAATACAAACTTTTTTAATATACAAAAAAACAATCCGGTAGTTATTGAGTCTATAAAGGACAAACATACATACATTCAATTATATATATACTCGTATATAGATAATATAAAACCACTTAGTATTTTGTGGCGTTTTTTTTATTAGTAAAATGCAGTGAAATCAAAATAGATATTATCTTGTTAAAAAAAATGACTTTTCAACGAAAAAAAATCGGTCATTATTTGAACGTGAAAAATCAATATATAAGATTAAAAACGTCTGTCCTAAAGCAAATTAACATTATTATTAATGTTATTTTTGGATTAAATTATACGTTGTATTTTGTAATCCTACTCCATCATAAAATAATTATTATAATAATATTATGTTCAGTGTTAAAATACCAAAATCCCATTCGTGACGTAGCAGCCGCATCGCGTCAAAATTACATGAAAAATGTACACAAAATAATGTATCAGTATGTTTCGATTGTTTCCACAGACTAGTGAGAATATTAGTTCGCGCCTGCGCGTGGATAGCGCGATCAGTTCGACGCTGGAACAGATTTTCTTCCATCGTTCATTGCTTGAGACTTGAGACTTAAGATGGATATGCCTGGGGGTTATTTATTTACGGACTTATTCAGTTCATTCAAGAATGTAAAAATTTCCTCGCGCGCATTAATTCATTGAATGAAATAATTGATTGTTTGTCTTCATCATACTTATCCTTATTTCCGTTTTATATATTTTGGTGTTTTGTTCTATTTTTTATATTATTAAAAATGATTTTGTTGCTTTATTGAATACTTTATTTTATACTTTATATACCAATTTTAAATTATTATAACAATTAACCTTGTGCACTATATATTCTATTAATGTATTTATTTATAATATATATACGGCCTAAGCCAATTACAACAGTTACATGAAGAAAAATAAATGCAAGAATGTGAACAAAAAGAACATAAAACTATTTAGCAAAGACAAACAAGGGCAAAACAATAATTGTATGCATGCCAATCCAACTTCATCCCACACTGTTTAGTCGCGAAGAGATTTACGAAAAGCCGGAAGATCTATCCCGAAAAATTCCAAGTCGTGTGATGAATTGACTAATCTACACATTCTGGACATTGGGGCATAAAAACTAAAGTTGCTCTTAGAAGATTTAATAAATAGCAGATTTTGACTTCTGGTGACACGGTTGGGAACATGAAAATAAATTGATTGCAACAGAGATGGGACATCACTTAAAGCATTAAGTATTTTGAAAATGAAAATAAGGTCCATCTCAGTTCTACGTCTCTCCAATGAAGGCAGATTAACAGATTGCTCTATTTCAAAATAAGAATAATTACCCCTTTGTAATCCGAGCAACCATGCCACTTTTCTTAGAAAACGGTGTTGGACAGACTCGATATGGTCAATATGAGTCCTGTAGAATGGAGACCAAATATGAGAAGCGTATTCTAGATGGGGTCGAACTAGTGAGCAATAAAGAGTTTTGATGGTATTAATATTTATAGTCCGCCGTCACTCTATTGATAAAACCGAGAAGATTGAGAGATTTGTTTACAATATTATCAATGTGTTCACGATAGGAGAGTTTACTATCTAAAGTAATGCCAAGATCCTTTATTTACGAAATGTTAATATTTTTTACACTTGTTTATAATTGTTACTTCAGCGTTTTAATTTATTATATTATTATTTATTCTGTTAACTTTAGACGTTTTTTATTTTATTTATTTTATTTGGATTGTTATTTTGTGTTTTTATTAAAATCAAAGTATTCAATGTTATTTCCGGTATTTAGATTGTTTTATTTCGTTTTTGTATTGTATCATGTGTTATTATTTTAATTTGCTTTATATATTTTTTTGTTAATTATAATGGCTTAACACGGGCACTATATGCAGAAATATAAATAAAAATGTAATTCGAAATGAATAAATAATATTTTCTCGAGAAAATTAAACAAAAAAGGTGGCAAATTATTCAGATTGTGAAAACGCTCCTTAAGTTTGTCACATTTGCGACAATGTTTTACGCGACAGTGGCGTGCGAGCAAACAAAAACTTACCGGGACTGTACCGGAGGGAAGGAAGTGGTAGGTAGAAGAAAGGGCGGTGAAGAAAGGGGCTTTTGCAGCTGTTTCGGTTTACGATGCCCGTAAACAGAAAGGGTGGGAGATACAGGACGGGGGTGGAAAATAAGGTGACTCTCTTGGCCCACAGGTCGGAAAATTATGGGCCGCGACCGAACTCTGGCCCGCTGTCTACTAAGCACTCGACCCGCAAGCTAACTTTTTATTATTCAAAACATTAATCAATAATCGAATTACCTTTCAATATAGCACATTATACGATATTGCATCGTTATGATCACTTTTTCCAACTACATATTTCAATCACAAAATCAAACATTTTTTTTCATTTTCATTGGGGCGCGTTGGCGTTGGCTAGTAACGTCATGTGTTCTGTCAGCACATTGGTTTTACATATATGTAGGTAGATTCAAAAAAATAATTCGGTAGATTCGTTACGAATCCGGAAGACGTGGGAGGGGGTGGAGGGGTAGCCATCATTGCCAACCTTTAAATCATTAATCTTCCGTTGGCTAAAAGCGTAGGGTGGTGAGGGTAGCCACGGTTTTCAACCTTGTTAGTTTTATTATCCCAAAAACCGTGAGTGGCGGAAGGGGTAACTGCTGAATTTCATATGTAGTACCAATATAAGATTGTTTTTTTAATCAGTATAATTTCTATCAAGTTCCGTAGATTAGTAGATTGCTCCTAAACTTGGTAAGGTTAGCAACGCTACATGTATGTATTGCATGTTGACGTAATTAGTGTCCTGACGAAGAGACAGGTACGTCTCGAAACCGGTAGACATAGAATTGTCGGTAAATGCGTGTGACCCTAATAAAGTACGTCAGACTCAATACAGATGATTAACAGTTTAAATGTTTTTCAATTTTTTTTTTTTGTTGTGAATTTGCAATAAAAATTGTAAAACAAACTCCCTCTGTAAACACGAGCTTAAAAAGGGTAGGCCAAAATAACATTCTGAGTGATATTTTTATCTGCTATTGATTTAATGAAAATATAAAAATTGGAGCAATTTTCACTTTTTTTTTTTTTAAATCCGTCTCTTCCGACAAAAATTTGCTCCCCTGTTTCAGGCGATGAGAGATACCATGGAAAAGGAAAAACGCCGAGTTTATTTGACTACTCTGAAGTCGACATTTTCTAAAAAGAAAGCTCACTTTACCGCCAAATTTTATTCCCTTTTTTACTGTCTTCAATATTATTATCAGCATCGTAAATAAGGGCGCTTTTTTCGCGATAATACTTGATAAGAAGCAAAGGTAGCATTAAAAACACAGCCCCGTTTGCCAAATATTATTTCTTTTTAATTATGAGAATGCTTGATTTGTGTACCGACAGCGGGCCACAGAAATTAAATTTATTTATTTAATTTTTTAAAATTTGCATCCTGGGCCGCGATTATGAACGGCCATTTTCATTGGTATATACTGAGACGGTTTTGACTAATATCGATATTTATGAACGAAATTTTGTATATTAGTATAAAAATTCAAAATTTCTTCGTTGGCAACCGATAATTGAACATGTTTAGAAAAAAAAAATGGTAACATATTCTATTTTTCATATGGTTCGCATGATCAGCGCGTTAGCCTGCCATGCAAGAGGTCTCGGGTTTGATTCTCGACATGGTTGATGTAAAATATTTATTTAAAATGGGTTTTTTCACATTAGAATATTTCATAGTCTCTGGACTGGTACCTGAAGCGTAAGACTGATCATCTTATCTTCATGTAACAAAAATGATCAAGATATGCTGTGATTGGTGTACCAATGCAGTGCCCTATTCACCATTAGGTGCGGAAAGGGAACGATGATGATGATTTTTCATACAGAAAACTTATCTTTACTTTGTAGATCAAATTGAAGATACATTTTATCTTCACATCATAATCGAGGCTAGAGCTGTTAATTTTAAATTTTTATTGATATCTTTTGTTTATTATTATTAAATTCAGAGATTGTTTAAAAATGATTTATCTTATCGTGATTACCTGTTTTTTTTTATTAATTGCGACAATTTGTTTTTTTTATTATTTATTTTTATTACAAACTAATTGTTGAGGTGAATTTTTTTTCTTTGTAATTGTACTTAAGGATAATATTTTTATTTACGGTAAATGTATATTATAATGTCGGCCTCGTTGTGTAATGTTCAGCATGTTTGCCTACCATGCAAGAGGTCTGGGAATCGATTCCCGACATGGTTGATTTGAAATATTTATTTAAAGGGGGGTTTTCACACTAGAATATTTCATAGTCCCTGGACTGGCATTTGAAGCGTAAGACTGATCGTCTTACCTTCAAATGATAAAAAAATTCAGAAACGCTGCTATTGGTGCACCAATGCAGTGACCTATGCACCATTAGGTGCGGAAAGGTGATGATGATATTAAAATTATTATCATTTGGTATTTTTACTATATGTGATGAAAAAGTTAGCCTAGTATCATATTCAATGATACTAGATCAGTGCTACTGAAAATTAGATATGAAAAATGTTTTCTTACACGCGGTAAAAATTAGGGCATTTTTTAAAAATAATTTATTTGTGAATTTATTTTTTTACCTTTACGGATTATTACATTCATTTTACAAAAAATATGTTTAATTTTTTATTTATACTCGGCTGTTAATAATTATATTTTTTACATCTTTTGAAAAGTTACATCTTTTGAAAAGTCTTTTGTTTATTTTTGTCTGGTAGTTTATTGTATAGTTCCAGTCCCTGATTTATTAGTCTCGATTGTCCTTGTCTTGTTTTAGATTTTTTTTTTCATAGAGTCTTTATTCAATAAAATATACACATTAGACTGATACAATTTATACTGACTTTAGTAAAGCGTTCGACAAGGTTTCTCATACAATTTTAATACACAAACTTAGTTCATTGGAAATTACTGGTAATATCTTGGAATGGTTTAAAAGCTACCTGTCATCAAGGAAAATCTTAGTAAAAGTATTCGGTTACAACTCGTATCAGTTTGAGGCATCTAGTGGGGTACCCCAAGGCTCCCACCTGGGACCAGTACTGTTTTCTTTGTTTGTTAATGACATTGTGTCGATATTTGAGAAAGTAGACATTCTTCTCTTTGCCGACGATCTTAAAATTTCAAAAACTGTTACCTCTGATACCGATTGTGGAGTTCTTCAGTCTAATTTGGTAAGGCTGTACAACTGGTGCCAGAAAAATGAACTTTATTTAAATGTCGACAAGTGTTGTGTAATATCATTAACAAGAAGTAAAAAACCCATAATATTCGATTACAACATTAATAATATCAATCTGGGAAGAGTTACACAAATAAAGGATTTGGGGATAGTTTTTGACGAAAAATTGACATTTATTCCTCACATTGATACCATCACTAATAAGGCAATGAAATGTCTTGGATATTTGCAGCGAACCGTAAAGGATTTTAATTCCATCACTACCCTCAAAGTGCTATTTACTGCCTTGGTTAGAAGTAATTTAGAATTCAATTCAACAATTTGGTCACCTTATTACAATGTTCATATTTTAAAGTTAGAAAGAGTACAACGTAAATTCCTTAGATTCATCAATTACAAACTTAATATACCCGCTGAAAATATTGATTATTATAATTTATTATGTACACTAAATATGTCAACTCTATGTAAAAGAAGAATTATAAATGACTTATTAAATTTATATAAAATAGCGAATGGCGTATTGGACGTCCCGGAATTAACTAGTGTTATCAGCTTGAAAGTACCTCTTCGAAATACTCGGCAGCTAACGTTATTTTTTGAATCTCCTGGCAGTCACAATTATTATTACAATTCACCAATACCTAGACTACACCGGCTAGGTAACGAGTATGGTGAAGTTGATATATTTTGTCTGTCTTTATATAAATATAGGTTAAGTATTCAAAAGGTTATAAATTAATTTATGTAAAATTTCTTAATATTTTTCTTTTTTTACTATTTCTTTTTCTCATGTATCTCTTTAATAATGTATAAACTTATATGTATGTATATGTATGCGTGTATGTTTTCATATGTAAATTTTTTAAATATTTTTCTATGTACCATATACCTATGTTGGTACATTTCCTGATTTTTACTTATTATTGTATCTTTTAGCTTTTCTTATGTTATCTTTTATTTTTACCAAATTTACATACTTATGTTTCACTGCTGCACTTAAATGTAATTTCTAAAATATGTAAAAGCCCATTGGGCGTGTAAATCAATAAATAAAATAAAATAAAATTTATTACAATAGTAATACACTATAAAGAAAGTATCAAGATATATTTTGTCCCGATAAACTATTCAATAATAGTTTGTGATCGGGTGCTCAGACATTAGTTTTAATTAATAATCGAATAAAAAGAGTACAGACATAATACTGTTTACGTATAAAATAATACAATTAAAATTAAAGAATAGCAATTTACTTGAACATATTTTATATATAAGAAAAATAATTGTTGTATCTGATATAGTTCTGATAATCTTGTGTGTCCATATTTATTACTTTTTTTTCTTCAGATTGAGCTCTTTGTCCACAATGATATCAGTGGCTAACTAATAAATACATTTGTAAGATCCTAGTTGAAAAATTTCATTAACAAAGTTTATTGTAATGCAAAGTTTATCTGAAATGTACGAAAAATTCATTAAAACGATTTCAATAAAAACGATGTCACAAGTCTTTCTAAATCTTAATAGTATTTTCATAGATTTCCGGTTTCCTGGGAGCCAAGTCACGAATCAGAACAACTCATACAATTCAAGTAGTGACGTCAAGCGCGGAGTAATAAAAAAATGACAAAACTTTAAAAATCATAGCGATGGTAATACGATACACAAATAATCTCATTTTTTTTGGCTGAATTTAATAGTCGATTAATAAATAAAAGAAATTAAGAAGAAATAAAAGAAAAAAATTATTAAACTTTCTCGTTGTTTCTTATATGAAATATTTTCATTTATTATATAAATGAAAGACGAGTGATACTTTAACCCAAAAATTTGGCATATCCAGAGACCGGTTTCATCGCTTTCGTGACACCTTCGAGACTGGTATCTTTATTAAGGAGTTCAATGTATTTATAAAAAACAGAGGTAAGGATAGATAATTACTTTTTTTATATATTTTATTTTATTTGGGATTTTTACAGCTATTGCATAAAACAACAAGTAGAAATACGTTAACAATACTAGAGCCAATGCAAAAAATCCACTGTAAATATAATAATACATAATATATAAGAGAAAGAGTTTACGTAATTTTATGTGTGTGACGTTTTTATTCATGTGCGTGTATGTGAATGTGTGTGTGTGTGAATGAATGAGGTAGAGGATGTGTGTGTGTGAATGAATGAGGGAGAGGGTGCGTGTGTGTGGGTGGTGTGTGGTAATAATTATATGAAAGAAAATTAAATAAATTTGTTTTTATCTTAAGGATCATTATCAATTTATTTTTTTTTGGTTAACTAATGAGTTGATATAATGCTTTATTAAATGAGTTTAAGTATATTTTTAGTGCCTCATCCTTCGTGAGTGTAATTTTTGTCAATTATGATTTCTGAAACACAAACGGTAAAAAGTCATCAGTAAAAATATATTACAATTGGTAAAGTAATGAAAAATGCACGTGTGTTATCTGTTCATTAAGTTATTCTACGTCGAGTTTTTTTTAAATCTATTAATTTCGAGAATTTCTAGTTTGTCAAGTTTATGGCCAATATGAATTATGAATTTATGTGCAATATGAATTTATGTCCAATATGAATTATTTTAACATTATTTTTTAAATCAAAGGAATGTTTATTTTCTATTAAATGATTGGCTGGATATTCCAAATTTGTGGATTAAAGTATCACTCGTGGTTTTTTTTATATAATAAATAACAATGAATTTCCATCAAGCATTTTTACTATCAAACATAAATGTTTTAGAAACATTTTCACTTAACATCGGTTTTTATCAAATGCACTCAATATGAAAATATATTATTTTGTATTGAAATAAATAAATTCAAATATTTCCAATGTCCTAATATTTTTTAGACAGAAGACTGGATTTCACCCCCTAGGGAGTTATTAAGATAAAAAATTACAACAGGGATGGAAAATATTTTATCCAAGGAAACAGGGAAGCATAGTAACTTATAGGGCTTATAACCCTTCATTGGCGCGTTAAAGTGGCCACTTTATACACTGATGTAACATCCACAATTTCTTTCATTCACAACATATTTCTTCAATTCCAGATAATTTAGTCATTTGACAGAATGTGATAGTTTCGTATAAAATATTCGTAGTTTCTATATTTGAACGTAGTTATGCAGAAAGCATTCAGTCCATAATTTTGAAAAAATTCTATAATGGTGTTATCGGGTGCAGTAAGGTCAATTCTATGTTTTGCTCAAAACAGCCAGATCGCTTTCATAGGTCATAATCACCTACTGAAAATAGTTTCGATACCAAAAACAGCATTTCTCAATTTGCAGAAAACACCAACAGCTCTAGAAAAAAATTATGGTACTTTAAAAATCTTTCAAACTTATCAAACGCAAAATTAAATTCTAGTTTGCAACATAAAAAAAAACTAATGTATTCATTCTTCATCACTTATCAAAGTAAGAAACATTCCAACTGTTGTGTAGATTTGATTATTCACTATTTTCACAAAGGTGCTATTTTTTATGGCTGACTGCTTTCAGCATAAAGGCTTTTTACGGGAGTGAAAAAATATTCTCACGTCTCACAACATCTTCGAGATTTGCACTGGTTAAGAAGCCCAAAGAGAATAAAATACAAGCTTTGCTGGACAGTATTCAAATCTCTTCATGAAATGGCTCCAAGATACTCATCGGACCTTTGTATTAGGGAAAATACATGTCGAAGAAAATCTACTCTTAGATCAGCATTTGATTCAGACAGAGGAAAACTTGTCAAAATTCGGCGCTCCACAAACACTAGATTTGAAGATCGTGCTTTTGCCGTTGCCGGACCCTCTGCCTGGAACCAATTGCTTTCAAACTTTGCAAATCATTAACAATTCTAGTCAGTTCAGATCCCAACTAAAATCTCACTTCTTTGGATTAATCATACCCTCAATTTTAAATCAGAAAATATAATATGCCACTTTCGCTTAGTTAGAATGTAAGTTTAAGTATTCAATTGTAAAGTGCCCTTGGGGTGATTTTTGTCAAAAATGGGGCTATATAAATCAGACAAATATTATTATTATTATTATTTTGATTATTTCTCGGTTTCCTTTGAACCAGAATAATCTGTCTGCGTTTCCGGACGAAAGATGAATAAATTTATTTTTTATGAAATAAAACCAGAATCCAGGACGAGCGTTTTAACTCCATGGCTACTCTCCAGTAAATATCCTGGAAAAGAAAATTGAGTAAATATCATATAAGTCCACCTTGTTGTGTAGTTGGCTTATTCGTTTACGATGTTTGAGGTCCGGGGATAGATTCCTGAGAAGGTTGACATGACATATTGATTTTGAAAATGTGGTTTTACACTGCAGCATATCATTGTTCCTGGACTGTTACCTTAAAAGTAAGACAAATCACCTAACCTTCATGTAATACATAATAAAAGTACCTTGCAGTTGATGTTCCAAAACATTACAAAACATTGATTTCAAGGTATACATAACACAAAAAAAAAAACAAATCAAACAACAAAAATCGGGTTGTAGTCCCGTGGCTAGTGTTGTGGACTCACGAGCCAGAGGCCCGAAGTTCAAACTCCACTCTACCTCAACTTGATTTCCTTTTTCTAATAGTGAGTTATTTACAACCCGTTGAAAATGGCCACTAAAATTAAAATATTTAGGTTAATTATAAGAACAGTAATGAAATTCTTCTTTTTTTTAAATAGTTACTTAAATTAAAAAACGATAAAAATTTTACAGATAATTGCACTAGTAAATATTCAAGACGATGACATAAAATTTATCAAAAATGCTGACGTAGAGAAAAAAAATAGCAGACAAAAACAACACCACATTAAAAAGGTTAAGACAAACGTAGGACAGTCAAAAATACTAAACAATTCACTTTAACATTACAATGACTTGCTTACCTTACCACTTGAAAAATTACACTGAATACAAATTTGAAATTAACCTAAAAAACTACATGATGACTACACTAACCAGACGAGACATAACATGACTATACAATATAATATATCCTGTATAACATTAACGGGATTTTACAAATAATAAATAAAAAACTAAATATATTAATTTGAATAAGAAAAATGGTACGCAGAATTTTTAGTACTAATGCAGTGTCCTATGCACCATAGGGTGCAGATAGGGAAATTATTATGATTCTTTCGATTGTAGTCATTTGGGTGTAATATGCAATTTTCAAAAAGATGACTTTTTATGGGGTACCTAATGAAAAATATTTTAAGTAATTTGCCAGGTCTCCTCATTTTTTTGTGGTGATTATTTTGTAATCAACAATGACGAAAATGTGCATTTATTTATTTTTTGTGTCTGATTTCCAGTAAACTCAGACCATTTCGGCATCTCTGTAAAAAAGATGGAATGCATCCAAGTCATGAAAATAATTTTCTTAGATTTCTAGGAATATGTTTCACAGTTTCGGAGCTCTGAGTTTAATTTAACCTTTAAGTGACCGTTTTATTCATTTTAACGAATGAAACACGTCTCATTTTCAAAACCACTGGCCATTTTAATACCTGCAGTAATTTAACGAACAAAACGCCAACTATACGACTTTTGTATAATGCCAGAACACCTATTAGGGTTCGGTCACCTTATCAAAACACTGAACTTCTGAGTGCTGACTGACACCTGAAGCGTTTGACTGATGTTCTTACCTTCACTTCAAACTCGCAAGTTTACGGCTAACGTTATTTCCTTTGTAAAATATTAAATTGTATTTGATAACCCATTAGTTTTAGAGTTCCAGTAGCGCAAACCAAAAACAAGTATTTATTTAAAACGTCTAAATGTTCAAAACTTAAGACTAAGTGACAGGAGAGTTATAACTGATTTATTAAATTTATATAAAATAATCCATTCCATGTTTGACACCCCTGCACTTTTATCACTAATTAGTTTTAATGTACCAAAAAGGACAACTCGGCAAACCTACCAATACTGTGGCAACAATACTTCGACATCATATGGTAAAAATGCAGTCATCAATAGACTTCACTCTCTAGGCAATAAGTACCAGGACATTGGTGACTCATTTCACATGAAATTTATTACATATAGAACGGCTCTTCTTCTTTATTTTATTGGTAATAGTTCTAAGTAACTATTTGTTACTTTTGTTAAAAATTTGTTTTAAACTTCTTTATTAGTGTTTTTTTTTCTTTTTTCGTTTCTTTTCTTTCTTAATTAATTTATAAGTAAAAAATATTTCTCTTTATATTTTTTTTTACATCATTGTATATTTTTCTACATAAACATATACTATTTACCTAAATATTAGTTTTCAATAATAATACATTTATATATATATTTTTTATTTTATTCAAAATTGTCTTCTTTGTTATTTTTTTAACTGGTTCAAAGTATTTCTAATACCAAATTATCTTTTTTTATCGATAATTCTACAACTGGTAATATTTTATTCTTTTATATAGTTTATATTTCTTAGACTTTCTAAATTAATAATATTGTTTTAAATGCTCTGTATTACTTAAATTAAGCTTACATGTATGTATATTTAATTGTATTTGTAACTAATATGTAAAAGGCACTAAGTGCCGTTTATTTCAATAAAATAAAAATAATAAAAAATAAAAAATAAAAACAAATTGTCAATATACGCTGCGATTGAAATACTTATGCTGTGCCCTATGCACCATTAAGTGTGGATATAGAAGTTTAACAATTAAATAGCGTTATGCACGTTAACACGGGACCGGGACACAATGCGTGGTTATATAATCACGTGTTTACACGGCTCCAGGATATAAAGTGTTAACGACTTTCAATATTCAACGTAAATTAAGTTAAATCTCTCAGTTAGCTTCAGCTAGTATTGTCAAAATCCATTTTATTGAATGTTTCCTTAGTTATAGTCAATTGTGTTTATAATAAACTCGACACAAATATGTGAGAGAATATTTTTCTTATGCCCTCTCATTTCCATGCAACAAAACTTTTATATAAGCAGAAATTCCATTTGATCATTCTTTACCCGAAAACAGTTTCACTACACAACGTTCACTATCACTATTTTTCAGTGGACTTTTCTACCCCGCTAGACCATTGCCAGGTTAACACCCCTCGCACCACGACACGGTAGCGGTAGTGACATCTACCCTGGGAAGGGGAAGTAACAACTAGCGACCCTCGAGGCCCCCCTGAGAATTTACGACCTGCGGTCACTATCCGCAGCGACCATGAAAAATGACGGGAGTTAAAAAAAGGCGATTATGCAAAAACAGAAATAAACCAAAAAAACAAATTAAACCATGTTGAAATAAACTTATTCCATTGTTAACGTGAAAATTATATCTTCGGAGTTTAGCTGTTTGTCTTAGTTTAAAATTTTATGAGTAATAAAAATAGAATATATATACACAAGAGAAATGCTCTCTCTTTGAAATCTCCCGCCTAAACAAATTTACACTTTGTATCAAATTAAAATTAACATTCTCATAATAAATTTGTCAATCATTTACTCCAATAGGTTTATTTGATTAATTTTTATTTTATTTTATACTTTTAATTTTTTTTTTTAATTTCATTTAATTTCATTTTTTTTGCACCACAACAGGCCAGGAGGCCCAATTACAGTGGTGAATTACATTACAGAACAACCAGGCTTGAGAAAAATCACATTAATTTTTTTTTTTTTGTGTTCTCACCGGGAATCGAACCCGGAACCTTCCGTGCGCGAGTCAAGCGTCTTGACCACTACACCACGGAGGCCGCCGACTAACTGACCCGACAGACGTTGTCCTGCCCGAACGTTGGCTTGCCTTGAAAATACTTTTTTTTGATAAGTAGGTACCTAGGTACTTGCTTGTGATTAAACTTCAAAACTAAAAATAGTTCATATTCAAATATTAAATTTATGTAGGTATTTCTTTACGGTTGAATTCCAAAACATAAAATAAATATTTTTTTAATACATATATCATTATTTTTGCAAACGTCAAACTCCGGTCGTCTCACCAACAAAGGGGTTTACTTAAGTAGGAATACGATTTTTAAAAATGTATTGAAATCAGTATTATTTGAGTGAAAATACCAAAAATTCAATAAGAATAAATAAATTGGTAGAAATGTTAAGGAATTAAAGGAAAGAATCTGAGTGAGATCCACAAAATACAAATGATGTTTGTAAACATTTAATAACGAACTTTTTTAATACACAAAAAAACAACATCTTAAAATTTTTTTTGCAAATGCATTCTCCTCGAATGCAACCCTGGTTGATCGATGAATAAAACGTTTATGCTCCCAACTTATTTTTTACATATCTGATTAAAGATTTTAATATTGCACTCGCACAGCGCAAAGATCTATATTTCTATGAAAACCGCACGTAAATCGGTTAAGCCGTTTATATATATATAGATAGTAATTCAACAAAGACACACATATATATATATACATATATATATATGTACATATTGTTGGAAAATTTATACGGCGTCATTTTATGTAAAAATTACCTCAAGGGCGCCGTACAATAAATTAATACCCCAACTCGTCTTGTAGTTACACAGCGCATGGACGGTAAGAAATCTAGCCCCTATTTACGCATTTTTAAAATTATAATTACTTAAATTTTTTATAAGATTCCTAAGATAATTTTAAAAGAAAATGTTGACAAAGATTTTAAGAAAAAAATAATTAAATGGTTAATGTGTAACAGAGCATTATATTGATTATCATTTGATGTCATCTATTTTAATTTTTATACATTAATTTTGTGCGAAAATTAGGTATGATTTTAGTTCTTAATAATGTTTATATTATTTTATAAATTTATATAATTTCTCCAACGTTTCTCTTTGTAAAGGAAAAATAAGAAACCTGCTGACAAGCCGGTTTCGCGGTTTAGTGGGTTTCATTATTTTTCCTTTTATATTTTTCTGTACATGTTTTTACTTTTTTTAATAAAAATAAAAAATAAATAAATAAACTAAGTAATTTTGTGTATAAATGAAATATAAAAAAAAATATAATAAAAGGAAGTAATATTATAACGCGTCTTGTAGCTACTAAGCCCATGGACGGTTGGCGTTCTGGACCCCGTTTACAAAATTTAGGTATTTTATAGCTGATAACATTTACATATGGAAGCTAGATGACCAATCGTCGTGCAGCTAGAAAGCGCATGGACGAGTGGAATTCTAGCATGTTAAAATATTATCAATAAATATTTATATAGTATACAAGGAAGATTATCATTTTAATTTATTTGGCAGGTAGTTAATTAAAATTAGAAATAATAAAGGCCCAAGATCAAACCCTTGCGGAACTCTAGAAGTTGGAGAGTAAAGAAACGACTCATAACGTCTAACTATTACTTAAACTACAACATTTTTTTGTGTTTCAACAGATTTTTTATTATGATATTATTTCAATCTATATACATCTGGAATAAGTAGTCTATGTTCGATTTCAAGCAAAGTGGACGTAAAATATTGATTTTAAAGGTTTTTTGAATTGCAATATTCCATTGTTTTTTTTTTTTTTATTTAATTTTTTTTTTTCACATAAGCATTCTTCTAAACAATTTTTTTAATTCCCGCCAAACTGCGTAAGCAGTTTTTTTGCAAGGATCTCTCTCTTTAAACATTTTGGTAACACAATATAATACTGTTTACAGAAAAATATAAAAAAATCTTAAATATATGAATAAAATAAAAGTTTTAAAAAATTAAATACAAGTAAATCAAGTCTTTGTTTGGTTTCCCCATTTTCTTTTTACACACTGAACTTAGAATTTTAGAAAAAGATTTTTAAAACTAATTTTACTTTGCTTTTATTTTTATCACTATTCTTTATTTTGTCCGGGAGTCTCTTGACTATGCGAGGGAGTATATCCTGGACTGGCACCGTAAACGTAAGACTGATCACCTTACCTTCGTGTAACAGATAATTAAACTATGCTGCATTTAGTTTACCAATTCAGTACCCTATGCACCACGGGGTATGGAAAAGGGGATGATGATAATGATGATTAATGCTTTTTTTTTTAGAATATTTTTAAACGGAATTTTTAAAAATAATAAGGCATTCTTATTAAATCATTGAATTATGTCTCTGTATTTATGTCGCCATCTTACAAATTAATATCCGTTGCTGTTTCCAAAAATAAATTCGTTTATTCAAATACCGCTATCGAAAAGGAACAGAATAATGTTATAATTTGAATTCAAATGCCGAATGGAAATTGCTTCATCATTGGTTAATGACGTATTTAGGGAAATTACATTTTACTGCAATGGAGAAAGGTTAACGACTAATTTTGCCCCATTCCTTTTTATAAGTTAAAATCATTCGACAGGGTTCATTTAATTTCTTTCGCCATCAATTTATAATGACTTTAAAATTTGACAGTCCCTGTAGGCGTCTAAGTATACATACGTTTGGATTTTGCAAAGGGTTTGAGAATCTCAATAATTATCGATATTATAATTCGACGGTAGAAAGTCAAAAGTTCCTAAGCGACATGTAGCTGCTTTAGGGAAGAGCCAATTAAAGATATATTTTTTTAATTATAAATAAATCTCATAAACTCGTATTCCTTTTATCCAATGGATATACGAGAAATTAATTCATTACATATTCAATCATAAACAAAAACGCCAGCGTATAAATAAATATAAAGTTTATATTTGAAGCACTAACTTTGTGGTTATTCATTATAATAAAATAAATAAAACACTTTGTTTTTAACCACCAATTTTTATTTTTCACCGACCGGTTTTAAAGCAAACAAGCTTCTTTGTCAAAGTTTACGTAACCAATGAATTGATTCCTTTTTATTTTATTTCTATCATGTTCACTAAATACTTCACGTGGACCCAATAAATCAAGTGTTTTTTTTCTTACACGGGTGGTAATTTGATATCCTTATTTTCGAAGTAAGCCAGGAGAGGACTAAAAGAAATATTGTTTATTTGGTTATTAATTATTGTTTTCTTATTATGAATCGCTTTTTTAATTTCTAAGATTTCTAAGTTGTCTAATTTTAATGTTTTATTTTCAACATTAAGTACTTTTCATCCAGTGTCTTTATTGAAGTTATGATTATTTTCTATCAGATAATTTGCGAATTCAGAAAAATTATTATTATTTAAGCATCTTAAGTGTTCTTATACTCTAATATTAAAGTTCCTTTTAGTTTTTCCAATGTAGATTGAATCGCAATCATTACAATTTAATTGGTATATTCCAGATTTATTATATTTATAGACTTTATCTTTGTGATTTTTTAACAATGTTCCAATATTATTAGTTGTGTAGAAAGCTGGTTTAATGTTTGATGGTAGGGAATTCGATAATTTTTTGAAAAAATGTCATTTATAAAAAGAATCCGCCTCCAATTCATTAGTTACGTACACCTTGACAAAGAAGCTTGTTTGCTTTAAAACCGGTCGGTGAAAAATAAAAATTAGTGGTTAAAAACGAAGTTGTTTTATTTATTTTAGTAAAATAAATATTTATATTCTACTCCCACAATTATTAATTATTCGGCTCGAGAAGCTAGTCTCAAGAAAACAGCTCCTGATTTTGACAGATTTCTTTTTAGTTTTGCCAAAAAGAAAATAAGAAGCAGAACTCTTAAGCTCTGAAACGACCAGTATTTAAGTAAAACTACTGGACAGGTAACTAAAATATTTTTTCAACAATCTTTCATGCTTTTGATTTCAAGGAAACGCAGCAAGTTGGCTACGAACTGACTCAAATCCTTACAGGCCACGGATGTTTTATGAGCTATCTCTACCGTTTTAAGCTCTCAGAAATCAAATCTGCTCATGTGATGATGAGGCACCCCAAGATATCCCTCATTTGTTGATGCATTGTCCCATTTTCAGCTTGGAGCGAATGCAGCTGGAGGCGCGATGCAGAAGTCTGGATGAGAACCTAAAGATATCGTAACAGTAATAAGTCATAAAGACTTAATGCATGACGTAAGATCATACATGGTAAAAATAATAAAGGTGATTGTTGAAATAAATCTAAAAAGGACACAAAATGCCGAACGCTTTCAAAGTGGAACGGTAGATCTGCTGATGCCTGTCAATAGTCCGGCTTCTCCTGTATGAGTTTCCACCATCAGATCCTCACACTATAGTCAAAAAATTAGAAGGAACATACCTTTAGCAGTTAATATTAGCCTTGAACATAATAAGCAAGGCAAAAAATATGCGACTCCTTTATTAAAAAAAAAATCTCCTACATAAAATAAAGCTCACCCACCTAAACAATGGAGGCGGATTCTTTTAATAAATGCCAATTTTTTTCAAACAATTATCTAATTCCCTACACTCAAACATTAAACCTAGATTCTACACAACTAATAATATTGGAACATTGGGAGAAAATCGGAAAGATAAATTCCCTAAATATAATAAATATGGCATATACCAATTAAATTCTAATTGTTGCGATTTAATCTACATTTAAAAAACATAAAGAAACTTCAAAATTAGAGTAAAAGAACACTTAAGGTGCAAAAATAATAATATTCTTTCTGAATTTGCAAACCATCCCATAGAAAATAATTATCATTTTAATTAAGATCCTGGATTTAAGCTTCTTCGTTTTAAAAATAAAATAATAAGATAAGACAATTTGGGAATCTTAAAAATTAAAAATTAAAAAAGCGATAAGGGAAGAAATATAAATAACCAAATAAACAATATTTTCTTAAGTCCACTCTTGTCTAGTTTACGGATCGTATCCATGTCACTTCACACTTTCCGTCTTTTTGAGAACAGCATGACAAAAAGACTTGACTTATTAGCTCCATATGTTTCGATATAATATTAAGTCATCACTGTTAAAATAAAATAGGATAAGTTAGGATAGTAAATTATATATTAATAAAGAAGCTTGTGTAGCTTTGAAATCGGTTCGGAGAATAAATAATAAATAATTGGCCAAAAACAAAGTCGTTTTGTATTTATTTTATGATAGAGAATAAATTTAAAGTTAATGCTTCAAACATTAATTTAATAGTAATACTGTATTAACATGTTTAATAAAAGATGGTGGATGATTTCACCGAGTCGTATGGTAAACCATACTCTATTGTCCAAATTGACACGTTTTTTTGTGTTTAAAAGGCCGTTTACACGTGGACAAGACTATATTTTTTTGTTCTAGGACTCAACCATTGTCCACGTGTAAAAAGCAACTTTAAGACACAATATTGCCCTGTGATATCGCCACCGAGATAGACGGGCAGATTATTTCCGCGGAACAACCATCGCGCTTGGCCAACGCGTCGCTCCCAAAAAAAATTCTGCCGAAAATAGCGGCAGAAAACAATCATTTTTACTATGTAGTTCGTCTTTTAACAACTTTTATTACATCTTGGTATAAAATCAATACTATTTTTCGTGAAGTCACTTGTAATAAACGCCATTTTTTTGCAGCGCTCACGTGTAAACTGCGGTCGAATTTTCGTATTGTCCCAGGGTTCTATCCTGCGCGGTCGAGGCTGTTCACGGAGCTGGACATGACAATACTGTCATATCTATTGTATTGTCCACATGTAAAAAACCCTTAAGACTTGGATTCTATTACTTCACTGGTGTTTTCAGATCTGCAATGGAGGTATAGTGAAATGAGATGATAATATCGAAAAATGTTTTTCGATGTTTATACTTCTTATAAGATCAGTTGGTTTATTCAACACACTTAAAATGTTATTGATGTATATTTTTATTTTATTTCAAAATGAGAAATTTAAAATTAAACATTACAAGAACCTGTTTTTATGAAGATACAAAAGCGTATCCTTGTTATCAAAATATGGGAACAAAAAGAATTCACCTGAGTTTTTCAAAGAAGTAAGAGAATTCACCTTTGTCATGTAAAAATAACCCTATTTTATTTGACAGTAAAAACTTTTATTTCACAATTCGCTATTGGAATGAACTCCCTTGCCTTACAAAAACGTTAATACCGCGAACCTTGAATATAATTTTATCCGCGTCATCTGAAATCTGAATTCTGTTCGAGAATTTTCTCTCAAGAAGGCTGTTAAATTTAAAGTGTGAAGTGCCTACCCGGAAAATTCCACCCAAGGGTGATATTAATACCAACTTTGGTTTGTACAGGAGAAAAATAAAGAAGGAAATGAGACGATCGTTTCTTGATCATCAAGTTTGTGGAAGTAATTTTTCAAAATACTTTGTTACAGACATATTGTTCTGCGAAGCTTGCAATCTTCTAAACTCTTTCTTTAAGTCGTAAATAAAATACAAATAAAACAAATAATTAGATATAATAATTAGATAATAGATATTACTGACACTGACTATACCGCTTCATAAACTCTTCACATGTAGTCTGAAAGGTTAATTACAGCTGATGGGTTTATTCATTAATTAATTCAATAATCCAACAATATAAAAATACTAATTTTATGTGTTCATAATTCAGACATTTGTGAATATGGCCAGTGGCCATTCCACTAGCCCCATAGGTGTTTCGGAGCGTCAAGTGTATTATTTTCTTATTTTTTGTAGTAAAATAATTCAGTCAGATAAACCTCACCCGCATCAATAAAGGTTTCAGTTCATTAATTTCTCAAAAATCAATAGATGAAGGAATTTAAAAAATAAAGATGTTTAAACATCAGCGGAAAAGTGAATGTTACATGATGTCTAAAGTTTCTTCTTAAACCAGCCAATGATTAATCATAGGCCCTGTAAATGCCTAGACTTCCATACTGCCGTCTCATAAATGTTCTCTTTTTATGTTATTATCTTTTTTACTTATTAATCATACAAAAAAATGTACTTCCTGGAGTTACACTAACTAACTCAATTTATATTGCTTAGTTTGTGGTTTCAAATAGTACAATTGAAATCTGTTTTTCAAGATTTAGAGACGGTTTTGAATTACGCTATTATTTAGGCAGGTAGGTTTTAATGTATAGTTTATTTGGCATCAATAACGAATTTTCCGTTTTCGGTGGAGATTCCTAAGTTTGCTTTTAACACCCTCATAGATTAATATATTATTTATTTTATTTTACAATACGTCCAAGGGGCATTCAGAAAATGCTGGTTAGTCTGAACATATTTAAAGTTTTAAAAATAATATATGAAATAAAAATATGAAACCAAAAGTGAAACAAAGCGTAGTAAAATAGAGAAAAAAATATATAAAAGTAACATAAATCATCATCCTCATACGTGTTGCATAGGGCACTGCATCGGTACACCAATTGCAGCGTATCTTTTTTTGTTACATGAAAGTTATATGATCAGTTTTACTCTTCGGGCACCAGTACAGGTACTTTGAAATATTCTTGTGTGAAAACACTTCCTTTAAATAAATATTTCAAATCAACCATGTCGGGAATCGAACCCGAAACCTCTTGCGTGGTAGGCAGACGCGCTGATCATTACATCGCGATGCCGATACTAATAGAAACGTGCAATCAATATTTTCTAAGAGAATATTTCATGTGAAATTCACAAATCTCAAATACTTTCTTTGAATTCTCTCTTATTTATATAACAAATTAATTATTACAGTACATCCATACACTTATATATAAAAGGCAATGCTGGTATGTGTGTCCTCGATATACTAAATAATTACCGAATTGATTTACGTGAGGTTTTCAGGAAAATGATGAGCTTTGCCATAAACATATTTATAGCTTTTAAAATCTCTAATCTGTTTAGTGGAAAAAAGTTAGGAGCGTAAATGTTTTATTCATTGTTCACCAGGGCATTCGATAAGAATGCATATTAAAAATAGAAGAATGTTGTTTTTTTGTGTACAAAAAAGTTTGTTTTTGAATGTTTACAAAAATCATTCGCTTTAAATAGTGCGAAGGTTTTCGCGGTCACTGTTATCAATATGTTTCTTTTTTGGGTGATACCGTGTGTGTTGGATTTTTTCCGACGTTTCGGCTACCATTGCAGGAGCCATCTTCATTCGGGTTCAGCTCATTGATTATATATAGCAAACATAAATTTCGACATTATGTTATACGTAAATATAACATAGAGACAAAACAAACACTGAAAATAGTATATCATCTTCCACATACCTCAAGTAGTATTGTTTAAGACTCACATTAACATTTTTTCCTCTCCGGTATCCTGTTGATAAAATATTTATGTATTATTTTTTTATTTTTTTTATTTTTTTTTCTTTTTGCACCACAACAGGCCAGGAGGCCTAATTACAGTGGTGAATTACATCACAGAACACCCAGGCTTGAGAAAAATCACATTTTTAATTTTTGTGTGCTCACCGGGAATCGAACCCGGAATCTTCCGTGCGTGAGTCAAGCGTCTTGACCACTACACCACGGAGGCCGCCGTGTATTAATTATAAATTGTTGGTTCTGTGGTAAGGTAAAAAGAAGGCGCGCCGTTTACATAAATGAAATAAAATAAATTAATTAACATCGGAACATCATTTTAAATTTCACTTGTAAATTCTGGCGCTCTGTTTTGTTTACGGGGGATCACGCTGATAATTCTTATGTTTATAAGAACCCTCCCTCTTCGGCTATTGTTACCCCCTGACGACCCCCTTAAGGCTGGATACAGGGGAACTACACTTATTTTATTATGTTATTTAAGAATTCGTATTTACATTCATATAAATTTAAAAAAAAGTTTAAATTCATAATATTATTGTGGATCATTTTTTCTCAAGTTTTTGATTATCCTACCCCGGTGAACCAAATGACTGTCGATTATGACGTATGGCAAGTAAAGAATTATAAATTGATTAGCTAATATTATCGTGTTTTACTTCTGTGGGGGTCCATTGATCGATGACACACACACGTGCAATTATTTCACCTGAAATGTAGAGCAACGAACGATGAAGCAAGTCATAATTAAATATTGAACAGGGAAACTACTATTTTTATCTGTTATGTTATCCATAGTGTTGAAGTGCTTTATCTGTTTAGTTTTTTTATTGTTTGCTTTTTAGCACGAACACTTTACAAATTTACCACTATGCTCAATGTTTGTTTTTGTAAATTTATTAATTATTTTTGGTTGATAGAATTTCACTCGTCTTTGTAGCTGCAAGACGATTAGTAATCTAGCTTTAATAGGTAAATGTTATCAACTATCAAATATCCTAATTTAGTAAATGAGGTCTAGAATTCCAACTGTCCATGCGCTCAGTCGCTGCAAGACTTGTTGTTATCTAACTTCTATTTTTATAAATTTGTTTTTATTTAATTTTTTTAAATATCACTAAATCCCTAAACTTTATTGTCAAATAAAAAATAAAAAATGTTGATAGAGGCTAGATTTCTTATTGTCTATGCGCTCTGTAGCTGCAAGACGTGCGGTAATCTAGCTCCTGTATATCATAACTGGAGACGAGTAACAAGAATCCCAACCGTCCATGCGCTCTGTAGCTGCAAGACGTGGTGGGATATTTATTTATTGTACAGCGCCCTTGAGGTGGTTTTTCAGAAAAACGGCGCTATGTTAATTATCCAAATATATAAATATTGTAAATATAATCCAAAATATTAAAAATATAGACCAAATCGATTGTCCAGACCTACTTTCCTCGATTCATTTAAATATCCTACCTAAGCGGACCAGACACACTTAACATTTTGACATACCCAAATACTATACGTGTCGTAGTCGGCCTCGCGGTGTAATGGTCAGCGCATTTGCCTACCACGCAAGAGGTCTCGGGTTCGATTCCCGACAGGGTTAATATGAAATATTTATTTAATAGTGTTTTTTTACACTAAAATATTTCATAGTCCCTGGACTGGTACCTGAAGCGTAAGACTGATTATCTTACCTTCACGTAACAAAAAAATGATCAAGATACGCTGCGATGGGTGTACCAATGCAGCGCCCTATGCACCTTTAGGTGCGGATAGGGAAAAATGAGGAAATACAATTCAATTGCAGAAACAAATTCATTCATTAATCGTGCCCTGATGTTGTAAAATCAAATAAATACTTTCGACATGGCCATCTTACTAGACTCTGCAACATCTTTTAAAAATAATATTCTGAAGAAATTTTAAGCTGCAATCATCCCCACTTAATTTTTTTTTGCACACGTATACACCCGGAAGGGTGGGAACCCACCCTCTCTCTCTCACACAATCACATCCTGTTTTGACGGATTTGACGGTTTTGACATACCTTGTCATAAATTTAGGCTCTAATTGGAATACAACTTACATGACATTTTATACCTAAGAAATATTATCTTTAACTGTTGTTTTGATATATTTGTTGTGTTGTATTCTATTGCCTTTATAAAACATATCAAATTAAAAATGTTGAAAACGATATTTTATATTTTGCACATTGGACATCCATCCACATTAGAGCAACGTCCTGCAGTACATTGACTTCGTTCCTAATATGGAAACATGAAGAACAAAGTAACGTGACCTATCGAGAGACCACAATGCATGGTAACGTCTGTCAGCTCACAAAGTCAGCCCAACCAAGTCAGCTCAATGCAGTCATTTAGATTCAACGTATAGTGTAAGTGCGGTCCGCTCAACTCATCATTGCCGTTACTCTCGTGCTTCACAACAAACAACCATGAAATAAATACTGTTTGAAACGTCAATCTCCACCTGGGGTAGAAGTTCCAACCTTCAACCAGCAAATCCTTACATTTCTGTAAGGAATTACCATGAAATTCCACAACGAATTTTCACTCACATACTTGAATTACACCTTCTTACGGACCATATTTTTGTAGGTCTTCCGACTCCTCGCTTATCATATTTGGTCTCTTAGGCTTACACCAAGTATGGATCTTTCCATGGTTTGCTGTGTGCATTTGAGCCTGTCTACATTTTTTTGTATGCAAGCCATCGTCTCTAATGCATATGTAGTCATTGGCAGTATACACGGTTCGTACGTTTTCCAGTTCAGACCAATCGGAATCTTTTTATTTTTAAGTATGTGCCTAAGTTTTCCAAAAGCTGCCCAACTCATTCCTATTCGTCTTGGCTGTTCAGCCGTTTTATTTTCTTTACCCACTTTTATCTTATGTCCAAGATATATATATTTATCTACCATTTCAAGGTTTCTTTTGCACCTTATGGCAACCTGATTACACCTTATTGTTTATAAAACCAAACATATTAAGATACTCTTTATTTGGTATACCAATTCAGCGCCCTGTCTTTTTTGGTCTGGTCACATTGAAAACACCTGTTTTGCCACTCGGTACTATTTTGTTGTCCTCGGTAGCGAAAAATTTGACAATATTATTTACTCGGCAATCCATCATTTCTGGGTCACAGCGTAAAAAGGTCGGCGAGAGGGGGATCCAGATATCTAATCACGGCGAGCGAGAAAGAGACGTAAGGATGGAATTATTCTGAAAGCCCGCCGGGGTATATTTTCAAGCATCCGCTAATGAATACCGCCAAACATTTTTATTATTTGTCGTCATCATTATTATAATGTGGAGGTACAGATAACGCGTTACGGTGCATTTTTATTACGGTACTATTTAGAGTTTGAGTGATTTATAAGTGTCAGGAAAAATAATAAATACGATTAACAATGGGAAGTTTAAGCATTTTGGATATTTTAGGCGAAAGGAGAAGTGAGAAATAGTCTGTATTAAAATCATAAGAAAAAGTTGTAGCAAAACGCACTGAAGAAATATACCTGGGCCCCCATTACAGTGGAAAGTCAACAGCGTCATCTCAAATTATGTATAAAATAAAAGTGAGTTTTCTCTAAGAAAAAATACATATTCATATAAACAAATTACAACAGGGATGGAGAATACCTTAAATAAGGGAATATGGAAGTCTAGGCATTTACAGGGCAGATGACCTGTCATTGGCTGGTTTGAGTGGCCACTTTACACACTGTGTAACATTAACTATTTTGCCTATGTTTGAACATCCACATTTCTTTAATTTAATTTTTCAGGCAAGGAGAAATTTTTACATGTATGTGGGCACCGCCAAGGAGACCTCAGATGCGGTGTGCAGTATGTGGTGGGCAAGCTGTGAGAAAGCCAATTTCTTTAACCATTTTTCTAGATTTTTTAACATATTCGTGTATTTGTTTTGTGTATTTTCTTCATTTCTTAATTCTGTAAAATTTTTACGTATTTTATTTCACCTTACATTACATAATATAAAAAGTCCATCCAAAAATATATACTTTTTAATACTTACTTGACAGATTTTTTTCTAGTTAGTCAATGTTCACAAATTAAATGCTGAGAAGTTCCTGATTGGCCCACATTAGTATATCCCTCCTGATCCCAACAGTTTAGATCAATTTAAAGAAATTTTATTGCAGAAAAATCCACTTTTGAAATATAAACCTTGTATATTATAAGCAAGGTAAATAATAAAGCAACTCCTATATAAAAAAAAAAATAAAAAAAAATGTTCACGAATTATAAAGAACTCACACGAGATGTAGTAATCATACATGGTCCTTAGTTTGTTTTTTTATTTTAAATGTGGTAGTGTTGTTGCTTGGTATTATATTTGTGGATGTCAGCATTTTTGGTTAAAGTTAGTCATCAATTTTTGTCAGGATATTTTGTGTTTAATTTTTATCGTCTCAATTTTCTTCATGTATTTCATGTCAAACTGGTCCGATTTATACACTTTTTTTGTACAGAATGATCGATTTTTATTGGGGTCCAATGCCCGCATGACAATTGTAGGTTAACAGAGTTATCTTCAACTGTCTATAAAACAAAGCATAATTATCCGTTTGAAAAATTAAAGCTTCATACAAAATATTTTTGTAAATATACTGAAATACAAATTGTCGACGAAGGTACTTAAAATTTTAATACAAACATACAATATTTAAAAAAAAAAAAAACGATTTTTCACGGATATTTTTTCTCTAGATCGACTCAAAAAGCACCCGCGATCGACTTGTCAATCGACTGTCGTTTGAGCACCCATGGTATAGACAATTGAAGATAATTTTATTTACTTCCCATTGCTAGAAGGAAGTTCAGCGTTATGGAAAATTGGCCATAAAAAAAAAATATGCGCGATAAAAATTAGAGCATTTAATAGTTATGCGATCTTTCTCAAAAATGTTTGAAAAAATAAATAAAAATCAATTAAAATTTAAAAACTTTAAAATTTATTTGCGCTAATAATACGATAAGTCTTTTTTTTCGACCCAGGAATCATATTACAAAAAAAATTTAAAAAGAATGATCTTTAATTTTCTATAACATAAAATCATTTTCAAAAATATATTATTATTATTCATCATTGGCGGGCAGTCTTTGCCGATGCGCCTATATCTCGTGTACTGCTTTTTGTCCAAGTTCTTCTTCCTTCCAGCTCCAAGGTGTAGCGTGGGTAGCTATGGCGGCAGCATCTAGCTACGGCGAGGGTGCGCGGTTAAAGCGTATGCGGCGTCGTGTCTGTGGACGACGCGTGGAGCTGCGTGTTGCAGGCGGAGTTAGTTTTGGGCGGCAGCATCCAGGTGCGGCGAGGACGCACGGTGAGCGAGTAGGCGGACGTCTTGTCGACGACGCGTGAGGCTGCGTGTTGCAGGCGGAGTTGTTGTTTTGGGCGCAGCATCCAGCTGAGGCGAGGGCACAGTAAACGTCGCAGTTAACGCGTGGGCTATGTCGTGTTCGTAGACACGACGTAGGCGGACGTCTGGAGACGACGCGTGGGGTGCATCATCACGATGTGCGCTGATGAAGCGGCGTTCTTGAGGGGCGGCAAGGGGTGCGGAGATGGTTCCTACGCTGGCGGAAGGCGGATGACTTTGACATGGCTGCAGACAGCCACGTGGTGAAAGCTAGCAGACTATGCCAGGGAACTTCGGAGTTCTGGAGTTCGGAGATCAAACGAAGGGCTGGGACAAGTCCGAGTACTTGTCCCGTGACGAGTTTCGCGACTTTCTTCTCTGTGTGCTGACACCCGACTGATCACCGACTGATACTCAACTAAAAACTTCCCTCAACTAAAAAAACGTAAAGGCTGTGGCCCTTTTTATAGAACCACCCGATCGTGTCTGTCTCCTTTCCCCCTCACACATATAGCACAATTAGAATGTTGTCCTTTTTCTACCCTTATTACTACACAAATCTTACATCTAAACTTAGATATAACAAAACTTTAATAATAATTATAATTATAATTAACTTACACTAACTTAATTAAATCAACTTAAATACAAACATGGAGATTAAGATATAATTTATTTATAATTTTGCCTCGTAGTTGATGGTTAATAGAGGTTCCTGGACCGGAACCTAAAGCGTAAAGCTAATCGCCTTACCTTCTATGTAAATGGGAATCACTTAACGAACTGATTCGGTGCTATATGCACCACCAAGTGTGGATTGAGAAATGAGGATGAATTAAGATATACATGTCGAATAAAACGTCGGGTTCGATTCCCGGCAAGGAAGATGTGAAATATTGATTTTTAAATTTAATTCTACGCTGCAATGTTTTTATAGTTCCTTGATTGGAACCTGAAGCGTAAAACTGACCATCTTGCCTCCATACATATGAGTGAAGGGAATATGTGTCGACCGCGTTAGTGCCCTATGCATCTTTCGGTATACAGATAATCCGGGTAAAGTTTCTCACATTTCGGAGATGGGAAGTTTTACATTTTATGATGGGGTAGGATTAAGTCCGGTCCGTTGGAAGAATTTTGGGGTTTACTTCATTGTACGGAGTCGTGTTTTATTATGACCTCCGTTATATGTGCAAAAACCCAATTATTTAACCGTGGCGAGTTGCAAGGAATTTGCTTAAGCTTTCAAAATTTACCAAAACGCACGTGTATGATTATTATCATTGTCGGCATCCTCAGTTTAAAACCCAATTTTATTAGTTACTTATTTTTGCCAATGGTTTTATTGGTAAACACCGCTTTGGTGTTTTTTCATACATCAAAGTTATGTTGTTAGATTTTCGCGGCCGTTTTCTCACCTCAACCCTGGCGATGAACGCCGTAATACGATCGGAAACATCAATAAATAGTACAAACGACGAAAGCCATAATAACCCAAAAAAAATATTTTGCCTATGTGTTAGGTATAACATAAGTTGAGTCTGTTTTCAGTCCAAATTTAAAAATGAGCACTCAAAGTTTTTATTTTTTTAATATTACCATATTACAACTGAGGTGGAGAACATTTTAGAGAAGGGAATATAGAAGTTTAGGCCTTTACAGGACTTGACATGTCATTGGCTGGTTTAAGTGGCCACTTTACACACTGTGTAACATTTACAATTCTGTCTATATCTGAACATCTATATTCCTTCGATTTTCGAGCACTTCCTCGAAACCTCCTTTTGTTTGCTTTCAATCGGGGAATAAAGAATACATCAAATAATGAGAATTCATTTTCGATTTATGTTTTGTTTTGATTTTGTTTCTCATGTATTCGTATGTTTAAAATAATATAAACTCTTATAAATAAACAACTACAACAGTGTAAGTCACTCTCCAAGCACAAGAGTTAGTCTCTTTTTTGGAGAGTTACAGCGACAACATTTACTAGATGTATAAAGTAGTTCTATCTAATTTTTTTTAACATGTACCTTTTATGAAATTTATTGATAAAAAAAATAAATTAATAAAATGAAAATTGATTGTAAAATTAGAATGGGAATACATCATTGACTACTCAGTAGTATTTTATTTAAGGTCCTCTTTTCTTCATTTGGAAAAACAGAGGTAACTTAAGCTAACCCCTGATACCACAGTGTGTAAAGTGGCAGGTCATAAGTCCCGTTAATGCCTAGACTTCCACTAAGCCGGCTAAAAGAGAGTATTAGTCTTCAAAGTTTTGGAGAAAATTTCGTTTGAGAAAGTTCATTTTAATATCGAAATTACTGCAGTGTATAACTTTCCCGAGTTACAAGGAGTAAGGACCCTTTATTGAATATTATGAAAGCAAAATATAGCCTGTAAATATCTCTCGAGAAAGGTGATATTTAAGGACTTTAATTAAACATTAAATTTTATCTACGGGGATGTATAAATTCAAATGGCGCGTTAGATGAAACACGATAACGATACAGTCACAATTAATTATTCCAATTTCAAATTTCCTAACAGAATGCGAAGGACTATCTTTTGATTTTGATCAAAAATTCGTTTAATTAATTCTGCGCCTAGCGTTCCACGCTATAGTAAAAAAAACGCTTTAAAAACATTTCAACGCGGATATTTTATTTTTTTAAATTTACAGCACTGATATAATTTTTTTTTATAAAAGAAACATATCTTTGTTATGTCACTGAACTCCTATTTAACGGCTTAACCGATTTACGTGCGGTTTTCAGCGAAATATAGGTTTTGCGCTGTGCGTGTTCGTAGATATTCAAATTTTCAATCTAACATGTAAAAAAAAGTAAGGAGCATAACCTTTATTTTATTGATCTATCGGATATATTTGAATGTAATATATTTGAATGTTTACAAAAAGCATTTGTTTTTTGTGGATCTCAATCAGATTCTACCCATTTATTTCTTTTTACTGGATTTTCGGTAATACTCAAATAATATTAAATTAAATACATTAAAAAAATCGTATTTCTACATAAGTACACCCCTCAGTTGGTGAGAAGATCGGAGTTTGACGTTTGCAAAAAGAATGCCGTATTTGGAAAGATATTTATTTTATGTTTTGGAATTCCACCATAAACAAGTACCTAAGTACCTACCTTAATTCAATATTTAAATATAAACAATATTTGGTTTTAGAATTTAATCACAAACAAGTACCTAGGTACCTACTTATCAATGAAAAGTACTTTTCCAAAGTAATAGCAGGCAAGTTAACGTTTGAGCAGGACAACATCTCTCGGGTCCGCTAGTGTAAATATAAAACATTCAATTATGTGGAATTTCTGAGTGGATGTTCATTAAAATAAATGACATTTTGACATTATTTGAATTTGACCTTTTTTATTTCCAAATTTTATTTCCAAAGTTATTTATTATTATGCATTATTTAAATGTAAAAAAACGTAACAATCCAGTTTTATGAAAAAAATAATAATGGTTTTTGTAACAAGAATGTGATATGCGAATTCAGAGACGCACTAAAAAGACAGCGGCGCTACTCTTTGAGACCATCTTTTTATTTTGATTAAAAATAACAAATGACTTTTATTTCTTTGAATATTGAATTTAAATAAAGAACATCATAAATAAATATATTTAAACGCTTTTCTGGGTGGTATAAATTAAACTATTACCATGCCAATTAACAATTAAAAACTCTTTAAATCAGTCAAAAACTACGACTTATGTTAGCGAAAATGTATTATCAATGTGGTCAATTATTATGATATTATCATGATTAATTATAAGTCTTAAGTAGTTTTAAAGAAACCTTCAATATTCAATAGGAAAATCTATGAATATTATTAAAAGTTCAAAGAGTAGTCAATATTTACAAAATAAATTCTACTGTACAAATTTACAAAGAAGAAAAAAAACGAATTTGAGATTAATCACTTAGATACCAAATTAATTTAAAAATTCCTTAATTCCACACAAATTATGGTAAAAATAACTTTCCAAGGAATGAAAAAAATTTAAATAATATCCCTATGAACTAAAAATTCTTAAAACCATTATATCACTACATAAATTGAAATAAATTTTTCAATCCCCACTAAAAACGGCATTTTATTTCAATTAATAGTACTGTATTTTTGGTTACTATTTTTGTTTTTATTTTATTTATTTTTTTCATTTTCTTAATATGTGTTTTCAAATGACTTAATAACTTTGAAAGTGTAAGTCACTCTCCAAGCACAAGAATAAATCTCTTTTTTGGAAAGCTACAGTTATAAAATTAACTAAATATAAAAAGTAGATTGAAAATAAAACTTCTATCATTTTATGTAACTATATTACTTGATAGTTTTAAAAAAATGTTGTAATTAATATTTACCACGGTTTGAAAACCAAAAAACTTCACAGAATATGTGATACGTATTTTATATCATTGTGACGAAAAGAGTTAAGAGGATTTTTATTTCTTTTATTTAGGAAACATACAGTACAGTTACATAGTTTTATATTTTACACAGTTAAACTTAACTCTAATGGACCAGTGAAGTTTCCATATTATAAAGTAATTATATGTAAAGTTATTAATTAAAGTACAAAAAAGAGAAGGAAAAAAAAACATAAATGGAAGTTATTTAAAAAGGATATACGGTCCCTGATATTTTTGATGAGCAGGTATTTAAACATTGTTTTTCTGTCACGCTCTCACAAATGCTTCCCTCGTACTGAGTAAAAAAGACAACTGCACGTTGGACTGATTATGTCAAACTAAAATCGACAAAGTCGAAGTTTTACTGTCTCGTTTTCCGCACCCAAAAACTGAACCGATTTGGTTGGTTTTTTTAAAAGAAAGTGTATCAAAACAAAATATTCTGTGTCAATGATTTTTGCTTTTTTCGAAAAAAAAATACTTATGATACGTGTATACCTTACGTCCGAAGACGGCAGATAAAACTGGGCGCTTTTGAGCATTTTTAGATGGTCCTAGTTTTCATAATAAACAATTTATCAAAAAAACAAAACAACGAGAACACGACAGTGGCTTATTTCTCGGCTCAACAACTGCACAGTACTTATTTTTTCATGCTTATATTATTTAATTTTTATTACTATTTGTGTATATTTTGCCTAATTTTGTCATTATAAATGCCAACTTTTGTAACTAGAAACAAAATAATGTAAATGAATTACTCGGCATAAGTTATGCCCAGTAAATATTTACATGGGAAAAAACAAAAATAAAAACATTTATTATATTTTAAGAATATTCTTCCACAAAGTAAATGTCGAAACAATAACAAATATTATACGTCAAATGCTATATTTTCTTTCTTACTTTGTATATTTAATCTATGTACCATACTTGTAAAAGCGCTCCGGGCTTTTATTCGAATAAAATAAATAATATAAAAATAAAATAAATATCGGCAAAAGTGATCGATTGCAACATTTATATTTTTACGACCTTGATTATTAACCTGGTATGAACAGACGTCTGGGCATAGTGGTAGAATAAGTATGGCATTTCCATGCTTATTCTATTACTATACCTAGGCGTAACTTGATACCATGTTTATAAGTAAGGCCCTTAGATTTATGGTCTATGAAGGGATAAGAAATGAACTTTGGCAAATTTCAATTCATATTTTATTTTTTGTAAAATCAAAAAAATTATAAATAAATTCGTACGTAGTTTGTAAATCATTTAATATAGAAAATCACAAGGTTAGTGTTTACAATTTTTTTTTTCTGATAAAAAGGTCATTAACAGTTCAAAAAATTTGTGTTTTCTTATCGTTATGTAAAACTATTTACTAAATTTTCCTGGTCTCGCCTTGAAATACGATCGGTATATAAATTGTTTGAATATTCTAAAGTACCTTAGTCCATAAAATATTTAAGTTATTGTAATATCTACCAACCCAATATTTATATGTTCGGATAAACTCCTCCCAGGGTTCTCCCATGAAGTATGTAAATTTTTATATTATGAAAGAAAAATGCGTCTATTAAGTGTCTTGAATTTTTATTTTCCCTATTCGAAGGGATTCCTTGATTTATGTGGGGAATTTACATTTTCTGGGGAAATTTCATATGATCAACAGACTTGAAGAAATAAATTCGAACTACTTAAATAAATTTGTTCAATTAATTTACAAATTTGCGCTTTTTCCGCATTTCATATTCACACCTGAAATAATGCAGGGATTTTGCACAAGAATAACAAACGCAGTTTTTTTTTTCCTATTTTTTTGTTTATCAACAATAACGATTGCCAGTAAAACTTTTATAGACTTGTACAAAATAATGCTCGGCATGCGAGTTAAAAGAATAATGAAAAAGTAAAAAGAAACACAGAAACGTAAACAATATTTTTTTATAGAAGTAGATTCATAAATAATTTTAAAAATAAACGTGAAGGCAATATGCAAAAATTTAAAAACCTTTTTCTTAAAACTGCTTAAAAGGGCTTTAAAGATATTAGACGGAGAAAACGAAAATTTTAAAATGCGTGTTTAAAAAAAACATATTATTCAGTTTTTTTGTTATTTTATTCAGAAAACATACAGTCATACTTAAGCAGTATTAAAAACAAATATTTTTTAACATTAAAATACCAATTACGTTTTCATAAATTAAGTCAAAGATCTGAACATTAAGGGTCTTACTTTTAATGGTATTAAATTACGCCTAGGCATAGTGGTAAATGACTTAAAATGAATTAAAAAATTGACTTCCATATTCCCTTATATAAGGTATTCTCCATCCCTGCTGTTATTTGTTAATCCCAATGACTCCCGAGGGGGTGAAATCCAGTCTTTTGTCTTCGAACATTTGGACCAACTCAAATATTGTAATAAAACCAACTGGTCCAGAAAGGGGTTTAAAAATTTAAAAATTGTTTTCAGGCGTTGCCTAGTATGTGAAATAATTCAGTCAGATGAATCTCTTCACAACAATAAAGGTTTCAGCACTTAAACTTCACTAAAATCAACAAATGGAAGAATTGAATAAATATGAATTTTCAAAGAAAGGCAAAATGGTGAATGTTACACAGTGCGTAAAGTGGCCACTTAAACCAGCCAATGACAGGTCATCAGCCCTGTAAATGCCTAGACTTCCATATTCCCTTATTTAAGGTATTCTCCATCCCTGTTGTAATTTGTTAATGGTAAAAAACCGTTTTTAATTAAAACTTCACATCAAATATGTCGGGAGTCGAACCCGAGAACTCTTTCATGGCAGACAAATTCGCTGACCACTTCACCACGAGGCCGACAAGTCTTTGCTCTGCCTACAAAACAAAAATTTATGAAGACTACCTATTTTTTGTTCTTTAGAGTTCGGAGAGGTTAAAATATAACTCGGCAAATCTGTTGCATTTTGTAATATGACAATGAAAAATGGCGTTTTATGTTGGAACATTAACCGGACAAAACATGAAAAATTAGCTGAAAAAAGCGCAAAAGTAAACAATCGGCTAATGTAAGTTATAATGCACAACATAGCCGCCCTTCCTACAGCGGTAATGGGAAATTTGTAAAGAAATAATAATGGAGTAAAGTTCCGCGGGCGAAATTTATTTTCTGAATCCTAAATCCACAAACAAATTAAAACACAATGCAAATTGTGGTTACCACAATAGAAATAATACAACCTTTTTGAAATAAGAACGATTAGGCAATAAATTCAGGTGACCATGCATTCAGTGGAATTAAAATAGTACAAACAAACTTTGTTACATTAGGTATATTTTTATTATTTTTTGTGCCTGGTGAATTAAGAATGTTGTTCGGTGTGTGAAACAGAACCAAAAACCTCCACGAATGTTTTTGACTCGATGGCTACTCTCAGAATAAAAACGCTAAGTCCGCCTAGTAGTGTGATGGTTGGCGCGTTTGCATATCATGAACTTTCTGGGTTCAAATATTGGCATGGTGGACATGGAATATTGTATTAGAGTCAACAAAACCAAGTTAAAAAAAAAAAAAAGAGAAATACTTAATTTAAACTTATTTCAACAGGGAGGGAAACCATTCTTCAGAAGGGAATATGGATTTCTAGGCATTCACGGGGCTTATGACCTGTCATTGGATGGTTTAAGTGGCCACTTTACCCACTGTGTAACATTCACCATTCTGCCCATGTTTGAACATCCACATTTCCTCAACTCTTCCATCTGTTGACTTTTGTGAATTAAAAGAGCTGAAACCTTTACTTGTTTAAATAAATTTAAATATGAATAACTCTCTAGGGTGGTAATCCAGTCAGTCTGCAAGCATTTGGATATACTCAAACATTGTTCACTTAATTTAAATCTTGTGGGATTTTATCGAGGCTGATCGACATTTCAGCATAATGTGAAAGTAAAAAAAATTAACGATCTGTTTTTTTATGTCCTCGTCTCTGTTGAGATAGTAGTCTAGTTTTTTAAAATAAAACTACCACTTAAGAAAAAACAAGACCACACAAAAACTTAAGGTTAAATTGTATAATGAGATGCCTGAAAATATAAAAAGTCAAATAAAATATTTAAATATTTTTCAAAATTTATGTTTTTAAAAAGTGTAAATATCAGTTAATAAACTAATGTAATATCAACAAATTACAGAAAATAAATATTTATTGAAAGGTATGTGAAAACATTCGAGAACTTTTCAATCAAAGCAATTCTTCGAGATCTCCTGCAATTCTTTCTTTTCTAATTTGGAGTAGTAATTTGTTGAAATAAAGCCTCCGTAATCCACAGAAGACACTTCCGCCGGAAATGAACACAACGTGTTTACGGACATTACGGAAGTGGCTCTGTTTCGGCGGGTAAGGACCATTACATTCTTTCATTTAAATAATAAATAAATAAAACCTAGAAGCCAGTGAAACTACTTTTTTGTTTAACTTTTTCAGAAAAACATCATTCATTTTAAACATTAATATGCATTGAAATCTATTCTATTTGTTGATTGTTGTGAACTAAAAGAGCTGAAACTTTTATTGACGAAGGATTAATTGAGAAAATGTCAATACTTAAACATAAACATAAACGGACAGAATTTGCCATTTAAACCAGCCAAACAAAGATCATAAGCTTGTAAATGATTAGACTATAATAATAAATATTCCCATCATAAATATATTCCCTTTCTGTTGCAAAAGATTTAAATATTAATATCTCTCTGAAAATTCAGCCATGTCAACAAGAATTCGGACGTTTTCAAAATATTGCCGATGTTTTATTTTTTATTTTATTTTATTTGTTAAAAGAAAACAACCGCCATTATAACAAAAAAAATATTTACAATTAAACTAATATTATAGGCCAATTATAGTTATCTTTACATTACTGAATACAGTGTCAAAAAAAAGAAGAAAAAAAGGGTACCTTTAAAAAGTCACTCCGCATCATTCCACACGTAAAAAATAAATAAAATATTTCACTGATAATGAAATAATTTTAAAAAGTTTTTTGTTTACTCGGACTTAAAAATCCTTTCGCCGGCGGATCCATACGGAGTAACCCCAGATCAGCCTTCCCTCCTTTCTTCTTTCAAACAAATTAATTAATTACAATACTAAAATAACAAAATAAAATATTAGGTAGGTACAGTTAGATTAAATTATAATTCTTATTTTCAATTAGGGTTTTAGCATTTTCTTTAAATTTGTTTAAAGTGAGGATATATATATTTATTTCAGTAAAAAAACGTGTTATAATTATTTAGAATTCTGGGAAAAGATGCATTCTTATTATTATTTGTGCTTGAAATATCAACATGAAACAATTGTTGCAGCCGAGTTATACTTTTTGTTTGGAATGGAATGGTTTTTTTACATTGTGTATTTCAAGTGTTAATTTTTGTAAATGAATAGCCCTGCATATTTTATTTATATGTGTGATATTATTCCGAATGATTTATGTATCTTTATCTATCGAAAGTATCATTTTAGTGCTTAATAACAATGATATAGACTTACTGAAAATAATATTTACAGTGCGGTTAATTTGAACCGGGTTGTAATAGCTAAGATTATAGGAAAATGTCGTTTTTACAGCCCCAAACTTACAGATCATAGATCTGAAGTTCGGGACCTGCGCTACCTTCACTTAATTCTCATTTTCAAGCACATTTAAGTATTTACGACTTGTTGAAAATGGACCCAATCGTTAAGTATTGTATATATATCGAGCCATAATTGGTAGAACATTGTAAGCGACAAATAGTGAATTGTGAATTCAGTAAATAGGATTTATAATGGTTGGTCACTGCCAATTCTTAAATGATAGCCAAATTGTTTAAATACCTTTTGTTTTTAAGATAGTGGCGGTAACGCTGTTTTGCCTATAACTCTGACAGTGGTGCGAGCTAGCGTAACCGCCTTCATTGTCGTTGGTAACAATTTTTTTTGTAAGAGTGAAATGATGCGGAATAATACATAGAAAACTATAATTGGCCTATAATTTTGGTTTATTTGTAAATATTTTTTTTTTGTTTTAATGACTGTTGTTTTCCTTAAATGAATAAAATAAATATCCTTAAATGTGGCAGATGAATTTTTTAGAGCTATGATCTTTTAAACACTTGTGCAGGGGACAATAAAAAACACTTTTCCTTGAAAAAACGCAGTTCGCCAAAAATTTCGCTTATATTGTTTTGCCGATTATGGCTCGATATTTCTTATGTAGAGGTGCACAAATTAGTTTGGTCCGTTATCAAAAAATGGCTCTGGATGTTATGGATGTTTCATAGCGATACCTGATTTTGATAGTTTCAGAGAGGTTTATCTGTCAATAACATTCAAATTATATCGCATTGAGTTTCTAACGAAAAACTTGGTTTTTACTGTGTTGAATATATCAAATTTTTATGTTGACGAAGCTGCATTTGCGAAAGGTTTTAGTATTCTGCTTTAATTGGGAAAAAAGTGCAGCTGAAGCGCACCGAATGCTTCTAGAAGATTATGGTGACAATGCTCCAACTGATAAATCATATAGGGAATGGTTTCGACGTTTCAAGGAATGGTGATTTCAGCGTTGAAGACAAGCTTCGCTCCGTACAGCCAAGAAAATTCGAAGACAAAGAATTGGAGGCATAAACTTGATGAAGATCTGAATCAAACGCAAAAAGATCATACAGAATCATTGGAAATTACACGACACGCAGTTTCTGTACGATCAAACTCCATGAGGGTGATTCACAAGCAAGGTAATTACGTGCTTTATGAACTGAAACCGAGGAACAATGAAATGCAATATTTTACTTGCAAGCAGTTGATTCAAAGGCTACAAAGAAGGATTTTTTCTCGGATTGTGACTGAGGATGAGACATGAATATTCTACGACAACCCCAAGAAGAAAAAGAAACTTCACCATGCCCAGTCAATCGTTGCTATTAACCTCGACTTCAACACAAAGGCCGAATATTCATGATTCGAAGGTCATGCTGCGAGCTGCTACAACATGACGATTACATCACGGGCGATCAGTATAGGCTACAATAGATTTGTTTGAGCTGCGCATTACGAGAAAGCAAAAACATTAAAAAGTTATTCTTTTGCACGATGACTATTGACCTCATGTCGGAAAAATCGTACAAAAGTATTTGAAAACGCTCAAGTGGAATATTTCACTACACTGTATTTGCCGCACATTACCTCTTCCGATTACTAGTTATTCCGACGGATGCAGCACGATTTGGCAGGTCACCAGTTTACTTCTTTCGCAGAAATCCAAAATTGGCTCCTAATTAAGATCGTCTCAAAAGACGAGCCTTTTTTTAGACGGAATTCGGGAATAGGGAAATATCACAAACTACGAGTACAAACACCAATAAAAATATATGAAATGGATTTAGAATAATTAATTGTACTCTCAAAATCAATATGGATATTGTGGAGAAATTTTTTCATACATAAATGTAAAAAAGACATTCAATAAAAATACGTTGCATGATAAATGCGACGCGTTTGGCCTTGGCCGTTGTGACGTCAAGATTTGTGATAATGTTCTAAACAAATTTCAATGGCCGGGGCCAAATAAACATGAATCGTGACGTATTAGGGGTGAGGCCAATGGAATAACCGTTTCTGCTGGAATTCAAAACAGTAAATTAAAATCATATAATTAATTCATCATCATTAATCATTAATTAATTTACTGATAATTAGCAAATTTTTTTTAAAGACCTTTATTACTAACATATTACAACAGAGATGAAGAACATTTAAGAAAATGTAATATAGAAGTCTAGGCATCTACAGGACTTATGACCTGTCAATGGCTGGTTTAAGTGGCCACTTTACACACTGTGTAACATTCACCATTCTGCCTATATTTGAACATCTATATTCCTTCAATTCTTTCATCTGTTGATGTTTGTGAAGTTAAAGAGCTGAAACCTTTATTTATGCAGCTGAGATTCATCTAATTGAATTATTTCACCTGCATACTAGGCAACGCATGAAAATGTTATTTTTTCAATTTCTATACTTCTTCATGGACCAGGTAATTTATCAACAATATTTTGAGTTTGTCCAATTTTTTGTAGACAAGGGCTGGATTCAACTCCTTGGGGAGCTGTTTATATTAACATATTACAACAGAGATAAAGAATATTTAAGAAAAGGTAATATAGAAGTCTAGGCAGACTGTCTACAAAAATTTGGACAAACTCAAAATATTGTTGACCTTTATTACTTTTAAAATATTTTTTTTAAATCTTATATTCTCCTATTACCTGAGAAGTGGAAAAAAGAAGTAGCCAGCGACGGGCAATACTAATATTAATCGGTTCATTCATTTTGTTCTGAAATTAATGCATTTTTGACCACAAAAAAACAGACCGAACTAATTCGTACTCAATATATAGATAATACGTCATACATAAGTATGTACGAGTATATTATATACACGGTGTTTCAGGGCTAGACCACAAAACTTCGGAGGAACGTTCCTCATGGTTAACTATAAATAATCACTGGTTTTTTTTTAAAACCCCATTTTTTATTTTAAAAAAATATTATTATAATTTGAAAATCCTTAATGTCGCGGTCTAGCATCCCTTTCACAAACCCCTACCCCTCCCCGACCTAGTCCCTTCCTTAATCCGCATCCGGTGCATATCGCTTCGTTAGTCAAATTCGTTTTTAATTTCAATTTGAAAAAAGATTAATAATAATTTAAAAATACAGTATACCAGAAGATTAGTTTGGATATTTTATTATCACAAAAAAATTCCTCTGAATTTTCACGGGATGGCCTTGTAAAGCCATGTATAATTGTGGCGACTATTAAGAACCAGCTATATTTCAAAAGTACGACTTTTATATTTATTTTGTTTTATACAGGAAACAAACAGAACAATTACATTGTTTTATGGTATACAAAATAAGACTTAACTCTAATAAACCAGTAAAATGTCTATATTATATTACATCCTAAGGTTGTCAATATTAACTCATTATTTTTTCGAGATAATAAAAATAAAAATAAAAAACATTACTGAAAGTAGTTTAAAATTAAATTAAAATCAAAATCAAAGTAAAAAAGTTATGTTAAATGTATCTTGTCGGTCTCGTGGTACAGTGGTCAGCGCGTTTGCCTATCATGCAAGAGGTCTCGGGTTCGATTCCCGGCATGGTTGACGTGCAATATTTATTCATAAATGTGTTTTTACACAAGACTATTTCATAGTACCTGGACTGGCACCTGAAGCGTAAAACTTATCATCTCATGTAACAAAAATGATCAAAATACGCTGCGATTGGTGTACCAATGCAGCGCCCTATGCACCATCAAGTGTGGAACGGAAATAATGAATGAAAATTAAAAACATGTATCTCGTTAGTATTTACATAAGCAGAAATAATATTAAAAATTTTAAAAACTTACTAAAAGCAATTAAACAGTTGGAATTCAAATAAATAAGAAACACTTTCAAAAAGGAAAATTCTGGACACACGTTTTTAGGATTTTAAAAAAGAACAAATGAGAAGCAACAATAAAATCAATAAACGACAATAAATTATAAAATAAATAAAACAACTTTTTACGTAAACCTTGACGAAGAAGCTTGTTTGCTTTGAAACCGGTCGGTGGAAAAAATAAAAAATAATAATAAAATGTTAGTGGTTGAAAACAAAGTTGTTTTATTTATTTAACTATAACGAATAACCACAAAGTTAGTGCTTCAAATATAGACAAAAAAATAATTTGATTTAAATTATTTTTTGACAATCCTTAATGGTATTTCATTGTAACGATATTATAACTTATATATTGCTTACATATAATTTACTAATTAAAATACTTGGTACACTTCCACTTATTTGTTCGACCAATAAGTGCTTTCACCCTCTAATGGGCATCTTCAGGCTGATTTCCAGTCCGACTGATCCCCAGTCTGAAGATGCTCATTAGAGGGTCAAAGCGCTAACTGGTCGAACAAATAAGTGAAAGTGTACCAAGTATTTTTAATTAGTACTTTATACGTAAATATGAGTTATACCATAATTAAAATAAATTTAAGTAAACCTTTTTTTATTTTATTTTTTTAGATAAAAATAAATATTTGCGTTTTTATGATTTACCCAAATATTTTATTTTTAGGGCCATTTTCAACGAGTTGTAAATAACTCACTATTAGAAAATGGAAATAAAGTTGGAGTAGAGTGGAATTCGAACCACGGACCATTGGTCCGTGAGTCCGAAACACTAGCCACAGGACCAAAACCCGATTTAACCTTAAAACAACTAACAAAAATAATAAGATATTACGGTAAAAAAAGCAATATATTATTTTTAAAAGCAATTCTAAAAGTTATTATAAATATTTTAAAAATGTAAAAACATGCTCAGAGTTGTTATATATTATGTTTAGCTAGTTATTAATATTGTTTCTTTATCTACTTTCAATGGTGCATATAGTGTTCTGACATTTCTATTGCATCGTATCTGGATCCGTTTTGCTGCGTGGATGAGTAAATGTTAGCATTCGAATGATTTTAATTTCATACAGTGGCAAAATACTGCAATTTTAAATTATCTTCCAAACAATTCTTTCATGTCGACCCTGCCAGAAATCAAACCTGGGAATTTGAGTGTAATAGACAAACGCGTTTACTTTGCCACTATGAGGCGAATTTACCATCACTTGATTTCTTTTTTTAGAATTATAATCCTTCAGGACTAAGGCATCCGAGGCATTGTCCAGGATGCTGGTTAAGACACATTTTTGATGTTTTTTAAAATTATTTTTTTAGTTTACTTGTTCAGAATAAAATATAAATAATGTTACAGCGATGTACAATATATTTTTTTTATGGATTTAATTAACATATTTATCTTAACGTTTCCTATAACGTAAAGAAAAAAAACATTTTTTGAGTACATAAAGGGGCACTACCTCTTCACTCTTCACGTTTCCCTCGTCACTACGTCTTACAGTATTTATATTTTTAACTTTTTATACGTTGTACATTGGCGGGCTTATTGCCAACTGGCAATTTCTTCCAACCAACCAATTAAATGAAAGTTTTATTTTTATAATTCAAGTTACAAAACATATTCAATAGAAAATAAAAATATAAAAGCCAAAGATATATAAAAATAGAAATATATGTTTTTGTGTATAAATTATTTTTAATCAATACCATTACTCAATGGGAAAAGGAAAAAAATAGAAAACGGGAATGGAGGAGAGATTTAGGAAAAGAAAGGAGATTTTTCTTCAGACGTGATTCAAACAGAGATACTGTAGTAACATCTTTAATGGTGGATGGGAGATGATTCCACAGTCGAGCCGCATGGACACTATATGAGTTAGAGAAGAAAGAGGAATTGTGGATGGGTATTAAGAGATTTCTTTGAGAATTAGAACGAAGAGGAAGAATACATTACTGTATTCTTTATCCGTCCGGACACAGCTGTTATATCAATATTAGAACCCATATGTATAACTGTAGCATATATCAACAAGAACTTAAATTATTAAACGTATAGTTAAAATGTACAACTTTTATTTTTTGTTCGCATTCCTCATTTTAACGTACAAATAATATAAAATAATTTATAAATTTGTTTCTAAAAAGTTGTTGGTAAAGTTGATTATTAAAAAAATAGTCATTTTTTAAAAACGCAAATGGAATTGAACACCCATGTACGCGTTGTTTTCTGCATAAATGTCTTTGTGAGTAAAGTTAGACCACTTTTTATCAAAGCTTGTTTCTGACCTGGGCCCCGATTACAAAGGAAAGAAAACAGAGTGATCTTCGACTGCCTATAAAGTAAAATAGAAATTCATGTACAAAATTGTATTTATTATTACGATTTTTTTTAATCTTCTTTGGTAACCTGTAATTAAACATGTTAAGGTAAAAAAAAAAGGATATTTTATTTTTCATACAGAAAACTTAATTTTACTTGGCAGATAAAATTAAAGATAACTGATAACTTCCGATTGTACCTAATACGGACCCTGAAAGTATTTTTCAGTGCATTTATATATTTTGATTACTTACTGATCAATTAATTTCTCCACCTTGTCGTTGGTTTCCGTAGTGTAGCGGTTATCACGTGTGCTTCACACGCACAAGGTCCCCGGTTCGATCCCGGGCGGAAACATTTTGTTTTTTTTTTAAATTAGTTTTGTTGTATTTTTTTGTACACATAACAGGTATTTAAAAATGTATTAATAATGATATGCTTACGTACAATTATAATTTATTTTATACGTTTTAATAACAACTATTGATAATTTAAGTATAAAGGCTGAATTACTGATACGCCATTTCGCCAGAAGCCAAATTTTGCTGCAGAATAAATTAAGTATTTTTAAAGAATGAGCATAATGAATTTGTAATCGACGTATGTGAGGGTTTTTGATGTCAACGATAAAACCTGATTCATATTAGGTTTATTTAAGTTATTAAGATGTTATAAACTAACTCCATCATCATCATTCTTCTTTTCGCATTCAGTGGTGTATAGGACACTTCATTGGTAAACCAAATAAAGCTTATTTGTATCACCTGATTCATTAAGGTAAGTTTTACGCTTCAAGTGTCAGTCCAGGAACAATAAAATATTGCAGTTTGAACGACCTTTAGTTTGAACGACCCCAGCGAGGAATCGAACCCAGGACCGCACAAGGTGAGCACGAGGCGAACTTCATTATTACCTGAGAACAGCCATCGAATCGATAACACTCGTCCTGGGCACTGATTTTATGCCATACACAAACTGTATTCTTAATAAATAACTTAATAAATTATAATTAAATACGCAGAACTTATTAATATGTATGTGAGGTTCATAGTCCATTGATCGATACACACACACGCGCAATGATTTCACCTAAAATATGGATCGATGGCTGAAGAAGCAAGTCATCATTTTATATTGAATGCCATACAACATATTCTGCAAGACTTACATTATTGTACATAAAGCGTCCGTCTACGTGAGATCAACGTCCTGCAGTTCATTCACGTCATGAAAACATGAAGAACAAAAGAACGTGGCCTACAAAGAGACCACAGGGCGTGGTAACGCCCAGTCAGCCCAAGCAAGTTAACCCAGTCGTGTAGCAAATTAGTTCCCGCATGCAGTCCAAGCGCAACCAGTTCAAACCTCATCGCTGTAAAACTCGCGTGCCATAATTCAATTCATTATTTATTCTTCAGTAATAAATATACGTATCATACTCCAACCTTTTCTTTTCTGTCCATCACCAACTGGGGTAGGAGCTCCGCAACTGTCTTCAAGCTAAATCCTACATAATTTACTCATATGTATACACTAGATTCAGCACTAAGTCTTCCTTGTGTTTCATTAAACTTCAGTTCGAGAACTTAACTTGTTGTCAGTAAAGATGAAGCAGCGTTAAAAGGCGCAATATACAGATTTGAATTCACAGTAAACTGGCAAAGACAGTTAGTCTTTTTTACTCTACTACGCGTTTTGCACGGCAATGCTGACGCGACAACGTTCATTATTCAAAACATAATTTCAAACTATTGTTCTATGAAGCATCATCTCTATTTAATTATACGTCAGTGGCATAACTGAAGTTTTTATTCCACTCGGACACTAGAATTTTAATTCACTATTTGTGTTTTGATGAACGACAAATATAGATCACACCGATTTCACTGACAAAAGGTCGGGTGTCCTAAACTTTAAACTGACAAAAGGCGTGTTTTGTGTTGAGTCCTGGACACACACAAAGGACATCCTTCAAACTAAGGCGTGTAGAGGTCAGGGGGTGAGAGGTGAGAGTTAGATCTGGTTTATTACACCCTCTCCCGTCCGCTCCTCCAACCACTAACCCACCCCTCTTTCGCCCAATTAACTTTCCCTAAGAAAATGGAACTTTACCTTAATGTAGTTATGCAAAAGCGTACTAACTTTAATTTATATTTCTATGCCATGATGGGTTCCTTAGAAAACGCTCGACCAAGCTTAAACCCACTACCGCACGCGGTTTGCCAGCCTGTAGTAATTCTTATAAATATACTGAGGATTTTTTAAAACTATGGAATAAGTTTATAAAACAGAGAGGGCGTTGATCTATTTCTTCTTTTCAGTTTTATTTTTTTATTTTGTATTGTGTTTATACCTACCTTTATCTGATTTTCTTGTAAATACCGATTGTGGTTTTGTAGGTATTAGAATCGTCATTATAAGCAATAGGGAAATATCACATTTTTAAAGTAATAAGGATCTATAAAATACTGTCCAGTAAATAAAAATGTTTACCACTGATTAGTTGCATAAACATATTTTTTTATTTGTAATTTTGAATCTCCCATAAAATTGGTCATTGCATTGGTTACGCCCGTAATACGTCACGATTCATGTTCATTATCAACTTGTTCCAAATCATTAAAGTTTTTTTAGGACACCGTCACGAGTCTTGACGTCACAACTATCAATTCCAAATATGTCGCGTTTTTCTAGTGACATATTTTTTTTATATTTTCTATTTTTAAGATTTATATAAAAACATTTCTTTTTAATATCCATATTGATTGTTATCAATTTTTCCAAAAAGTCATTTAATAAAAAAAATGTATTCTCAAAATGTAGTAAATCCTTAATTTCTCAGACAAGCAGTCCCTCCACAAATCCCTACCCTTCTCCTACCCAGCCGCTTCCTTTGTTTGCGTCTGGTGCGTATCACTTCATTGATAAAATACGTTTTTATCGAAAAAAAATTTAGGGAGGGATAGGGCTTCGCAAAAATATGCTTGTCCGAGAAATTAAAGATTTACTCCATTTTGAGATAGTATATAATTATTTTTTGAATGGCTTTTTGAGAAAATTTTATGAGGATTTTTTTTAAGCTAACTATGAGGAACGTTCCTCTGAAGTTTCGTGGTCTGGCCCTGAAAAACCATGGATATTACTTGTTTATGTATATTTAAATTTATGATCATTTTTTGTAGTTTACTTATTGACATATCAATACAGAGACATGCCCTGAGCCCTCAAAAATGATGACACTTAACTCATGCCCAACGCGTATTTAGTCGTTCTTCGACCGCCAGCAAGTGACTTGACGAGAATCGAAACCAAAATGCTCTTTCGGATATTAAATTGGATTGTGTAACTTTTCAAATAAAAATATTTGTTTATGGCTGATTAACAAGACTTAAAACAATTAATATTCAAATTTGTTTTTTTTACTTTTATTTATTAATAATATTGTATATACATTTATAAGGGACAGAGTCACAGTTTGAAGCGACACAATCAGAAACGACCCACGCCTGTGAACTTGCCCCAACTCGCTAGAAAATCCGTGTTGAATTGGGGCACTTAAAATGCATTCATAATTATGCATACACACATTTAGTCACATTAAAATATTCATATCATATTTTATACACGCAAATGTTCAACGTCCTGGATGATCATATTAAGTTATCCAAAACGTTTAGATATTGTCTAAGGGAAAAGACCGTTGCAGGAGACTGCTGCGAGATATTGTATTGATTTATATACTATTAGGCGTGTTGTCCAGATTTTTATTGAAATATATGTTCATATAATCATTTTTTAATTTTATTTTTGCTATTATTTAATAATGTACATGCTTCCACTTTCTATTATTTTGTATCCCTACTCAACACAGGGCTCTTGGCCTCATAGAGTTAGAGATACGTTAATATATATTTTTTTTTTATATATGTATTTGTATGAATAAATAAATAAATATTATGTTTAAACATTTTATACAACACATCATCAATACGTTGCATATTATATTATCTTTAACATTTTACATTTATAAATACATGTTGGTCGTTCACCAGTTATTCCACATTCTATCGCAGAGATCCATTCCAGTTGGAGCAAACCAATAACTCAAACCAGATTTAAGTTTGTAAAACCACGCAAACTCTTTTGTCACCTGATCCAGTATATTAAAAATTCTTGGACGAACTCAAAGTTGTTTTATTAACATTTTACAACAGAGATGAAGAATATTTAAGAGAAGGTAATATGGAAGTCTAGGCATCTACAGGGCTTATGACCTGTCAATGGCTGGTTTAAGTGGCCACATTACACACTGTGTATCATTCACCATTCTGCCTATATTTGAACATCTGTATTCCTTCAATTCTTTCATCTGTTGATGTTTGTGAAGAAAAAGAGCTGAAACCTTTATTTATACGGGTGAGATTCATCTAATTGAATTATTTCACCTACATACTAGGCAACGCCTGAAAATATTTTTTTTTCAATTTCTATACTTCTTAATGGACCAGGTAATTTATCAACAATATTTTGAGTTTGTCCAAATTTTTGTAGACAAGGACTGGATTCAACTCCCTGGGGAGCTGTTTATATTAACATTTTACAACAGAGATGAAAAATATTTAAGAGAAGGTAATATAGAAGTCTAGGCACCTACAGTTGTTTCACTTTTTGGTACGTAGTAACTCGTGTTAGAGGAATATCCGGTTATTATTATTATTTTATTTTTTTGTTAACGTCCTACTACGCCTAGCGGTGCAATTCCGGAACTCTTCTTACTTACCGGGCTGCACCGAAAGGTAAACGTTTTTAGTGCCAATATTATTTTACAATCCGCAATATCCAATGAAAAGAAATAAACGGGTCGATTTTTTAAAAAAATTAAGGAGTGAATCTAATTGGGATCCCCCGAAAACAAAATGTTGACTGTTAACGTCAAAATACATTTGTTATTATAATAACCTTATCATCTTCATTCCCGTTCCTCACCTAATGGTACATAGGGCACTGCATTAGTACACCAATCGCAGCGTATCTTGATCATTTTTTGTTACTTTATTTTATTTGGGAAATCAACAGTTCTACATACATATTTTTAGTAAACAAACAGATATAGTGTATCAACTCGGAATTCATAACAGATTTCCACATAGTATACAAAGTAAGTAAAGAAAATATATTACATATCAAATAAATACATACAATTTATACATATAAAAATATTATTTTCATGTACTCAAAAATCTAAGATTTTTTAAATATTTATTTTAAGAACATTAAGTTACTGTAAATTGGGCGGGATAAGGACAAAAATGCTTGAAGAGAGGATAAAGAGGGGAGGGGAGATGTACATATTTAATATTATAATGTCTACTAAGTTACATAAGACATTTTTAGTGTAAATTTAAAATCTGACAGAGTGATGTTTGTGTAATCTATATTTTTAAATTTTGTATTGTACATTGAAAAAGTCCTACGAATAAAAGCATTTTTAACATACGATGTTTTACTTATTGTTACATGAAGATAAGGTTATCAGTCGAATGCTTCAGGTACCAGTACGGGTACCATGAAATATTCTGGTGTGAAACACCCTTTTGAATAAATATTTCATATAAATCATGTCGGGAAACGAACCCGAGACCTCTTGCTTGGTAGGCAAATGCGCGGACCATTACACTACGAGATATACACCAAAAATGAGTATTCTCTATTTTTTATTTGTATAAGATAAAGAATGAAACCGTGGTATAAATAAACAAACTCAGTTACTATGGGTACGTTTTTGTGTGATTACTTAAAAAAGTATTTTACTGTGTATTAATATGTCAATGAGTTTACTTTTTTTTTTAAATCATCGCTCGCCACTGGCGCCCTATGCACCTAAGAACGCGGATAAGGAATTGATGATGATGATGACTATATGTCACGTTTTGGGCGTTTTGAAAGTTTACACGCTTTTTGCAAAGCTAGTTGTTTTGTATGGGGAGTGGAATGGGATGTTTTCAGACTTCTCAAGATGTATCTGCTTAAAAGTTTTTTCATAATATTAATATTCCTAAAATATACAGGTTTTAATATTTACTGCGAAAATTTAGTACAAGCACAAACATGTAGCTTGACCTTTTCAGTATTTTTAAATTACGTTATTTTGAAGAACTTTTGTAGATTTTAGACATTGACATTGTAAATTTATTTCATTTATCTACTTTAATATTTATTAACCTTTGGAATTGTAGTTTTTATACACTGGCAATATTAACTTATTTCTCTACTTGAAAGTTAATAAGTAAGTACTTAGTTAGAATGAACCTTTCCGAAACATCTAGATGTAGGTTCTGCAGTGCAGATAATGATATACACATTCTATGTGAATGTGATGCTTTACATAAAAGGAGCCTCATCCTCGGGGGACCACTGGTTCAACCTGAGTATACCTAACAACCCGATACTTTACGGATCTGTAGCTCAATCACAAATAACTATCGACGTGCTTAAAAACATGCTAAGCATTTGAGCGATCACAATGAACAATAATGAACATGCTTAAGTTATCGCAGTCATAAGTCAACGCTCGTGTTGGTTTGTTTTTTTTCCTCGTAAATAAATACATTTGATTGGCGAAAAACCAGCGTCTACTATAAAAAAATAATACAATATGTTGCATTTGCAAAATAATAAGAAGAATCTAATACAAAAAAGTTACTATGGCGACTGCTTTTCTTGACACTTGGCTTGTCAACCGCCGGCTAAATGCAATAGATAGCATGATTAATAATAAATAAATAAAAAAATAAAAATAGCAGTTCTGGAGTATTTTCCATATTTACACCGATGAAATTGAAATATGTGATTGCGCAGCAGGATTATACGTCACGAAAAGTAAATATTTTGACATTTAATATTAGGTGTTCACGGATGTTGCATTGTGATCGCGAGTACGATAAATAACCCTGTGAGAAATTGTTATCACGTCGCTTATTAGTACGTCGATAGCTATTTGTGATTGCGCTACTTGGCTTGTAGAGGGAGATTTAGCGAAATGTAAACTCTCGCCTTCCGCGCAGTAGCCAGGCTCTTTATAGATCTGGGCTCGGAGGGCGAGACCCGTCACAATAGATCTTCCCAGGTCACAGTGACGTCAGGAGCTTGCATAGCACTGACTCCCACCACTAAGAATCAGAATATCTACTCATTTTTATTCAGAACATCTCAGAATTTATCGCATAAGAAAATTAAGAATACATTTTTTTACATCCAAGCATCCTGAACTTCTTCATTACAACAGAACATCATCATCATTCCCTTTCCGCACCTAATGGTGCATAGGGCACTGCATTTGTACACCAATCGCTGCGTATCTTGATCATTTTTGTTACACGAAGGTAAGGTGATCAGTCTAATCAGATAACGCTATAGATACAAGTCTAGGGACTATGAAATAATCTTGTATAAAAATACCCTTTTAAATAATATATTTTATATCAACCTTGTTGGGAATCGAACCCGAGACCTCTTATTTATTTATTTATATGACACTTAATATACATATACAATATTTATACGTATAAGGGCGGGCATATTGCCTTAAGGCAATTTCTTCCTACCTACCCAAACCGTTCAGTTTGAGAAAATTATAAATACATGGACATATTGAATCTTACAATTTAAAACAAAAATTAAAAACAAATATTAACAAAATAAAAAAACATATAAAAAATCAACACTATACTATGAAGAGAAGAGAGGGGATGGAAAGAAAAGGTGAAGGATAAAGGAACAATTTAAATATTAAGATAGTAACATTTCAATTTTGACTTAAATGTAAATAAAGAAGGGGCGTCTCTAGCATTAGTGGGAAGATTATTCCACAATCGAGCGGTTGCTACTGTAAAAGATACCTCTTGCATGGTAGGCAAATACGCTGACAATTATACCGCGAGGCCAACAATATGGACTTATTTTTCTGTACATGTCGGTAATTCAGCAGCTATCTGCTTTCAGTTCGTTAACTTCTACCTTATATTTACAGTCATCATTACGTAATGGGTTAAACAACCCTTAAAGTAATGCAGACCACAATAGGAAAATATCACTTTTTTTTACATTTTTAAAGTAATTAAGTTATATGAAATACTGTCCAGTAAAAAAAATAATTTTCGTTACTAGCAGCATAAAACATAATTTAAAATTAGTGATTTTGAATTCCCGCAAAAACGGTCATTCCATTGGCCACGCCCCTAATACGTCACAATTATGTTTATTTGTTACTGACAATTCAAATTTGTTTAGAACATTGTCGCAAATCTTGACGTCACAACTATCAAGACCAAACATATCACGTTTTTCTAATGACGTATTTTATTTTAAATGTCTTATTTAAATTTGTATACGAAAACATTTCTTCGCAATATCCATATTGATTTTGAAAATAAAATTAATTATCTTAAATCCGTTTCATATATTTTTATCGGTATTCGTAGTATGTGATATTTGCTCAGAGTATTAATGCGCCAAGCTATAGAGGAGCCTAAACGTAGGAAAACCATTCTATGACTATTGGGTATTAAGTTAGTTACAGTTCGCAGCAAAACAATGAGCCGTAGTCAGCTCGAGAATCGCCAAATAAATATTAATTGCATTAAAAATACTTTTCAATATGTACCAGTGAATTAATTATTGCAGGTTAATCCTATTTATTTTTCTATAATTCGCCTATATTTATTTTACAAAGTTAAAAATACATGTGTGTTTATTTTTAAATTTATTTATTCATTTAATTCAAAATGTACTTATGTTACATTTATTGAGACATAAATCCCAACTCCATGGAACCAAAGTCCTGTGTTGAGTTTGATTGTTTGTCCATCACATCTCCGAAGCGGCGAGTCGTAGAGGCCTGAAATTTGGACATGTCATTTTAGATGCGATTTTAAGGTTAACGTTGCTATTTTCGAGTAAAATTTTAATCGACCTTTACTTGATAAAGACTAAAACTTTATATGGATGCCTAGTGCGGCCCCAAAATATTGCCCGTAATCAACTGTCATTATCAACAGTAAGCATTCTTTCATTTACAAGATACATTTAATGTATCCCCTTAATTGAGAAAAAAATGTATAAGAAGTAAATATGTGATATAAGGAAAGTTTTTAAGCAACATAATACACGTGTCGGGACAATGAATGCCAAAGATCAATGTAAATCATGGGAAAATATTTGAAATCAATTACCTGTGAAAACTGACTCTTTTAACACCTTTGATGCTCCTGCTGCTGCAACCAAACATACTGAAATTCACCATGGTCGATTTTTATTTATTAAAACGTAAATATCCAAGTCATTTACAAACAAAGCCAAACACAGCAACAAAAGCATCCGATCGAACCATTATGTTTATGTTGTCAATTAAAACAAAATGGCCTCCAATTGGTTGCTAACCAACAAACCAACATCGCTTGCTTTCTATGAAACATAGTGATAAGGCTTTTCTATAGGTTACGCATTATTAATCTGAGGATATTTGCCTATTGTCAAATAAATAACATAATTGCTAGAACCGTCGATTACAATTGAATTGATAAATAAATTTAAATACATTCTTTTGTTCTTCATAAAGCTTACAATACTGGCGTTAACGCCAAGAAAGGTTTATCTTTTAGCGGTTTTCAAAATCAAATAAATCTTTTAAGGTGTACTCCACGATAATATGAATCTACACTAAATTTATCGAGAGTCCGAAGTAGATCTAATGCGATTGTCTCTCCTTTACTTTCTGAAACTTAATTCCCAACTCTGTCCTTTACTTGTCCTTACTTACTGGACTATGAGATTATCTGCAAAAGCTTTTAGTGAAGAAAGTACGACTTTTCGTATTATTTTATCGAATTTTTCCATTATGCGCGGTTATGTTCAGTTTCAATGAAGCTCCCAAAAAGTTTAATAGATTTTTTTCAAAAAATTGAGACATTTCTTATGTACATTTTAGAAAATATTCCAAAAGAAAAGCATTTAAAAAAAAACATTTGGGTTCTTACGATTTATCAAAATAATTCAATTTTGGTGGCCATTTTCAACGAGTTGTAAATAACTCACTTTAAAAAAAATGGAATCAGGCAGAGCATATACACATATTATGTAAAAGGTCTTCAATATACGCTATAGGAACTTAAACTTATTTTTATTATTTTATTTATTTGACACTTAATATACATTTACAATAAATATACATATCAGTCGGGGGTCGGGCTGAGTTGCTTCTTCGCGGATGCGGTGTGTTGTTAAGGATGTTGTTCTCGTATGTGAAGAAGAGTTTTATTTATTTATTTATTTGACACTTTATGTACATATACAATATACATACAAATAAGGGCGGGCATATTGCCTTAAGGCAATTTCTTCCTACCTACCCAAACCGTTCAGTTTGAGAAAATTATAAATACGTGGACATATTGAATCTTACAATTTTATACAAAAATTAAAAACAAAGATTAACAAAAAAAAATAACACTATACTATGAAGAAAGGAGAGGGGATGGGAAGGAAAAAAGAAGGATAAAGGAACAATTTAAATATTTAGATAGTGACACTTCAATCTTGACTTAAATGTAAATCTCTAACATTAGTGGGTAGATTATTCCACAATCGAGCGGCTACTACTGTGAAAGAGGAGGTAAGAAAATTAGAGCGATGACAGGGTATTAAAAGGGTTCTCTCGTTACTAGAACTAAGAGATAGTTCGTGTTGTGAAAGAGGTTGGATGAGCTCTCTCAGATAAACAGGCCAAGTGGAATTATTTAAAATATTGTGAAGAAGTGATAGAATGTTAATGTGTCTTCTATGCCTGATACTGAGCCAGTGTAGTTGCGTGCGATACTTGATTTATTTATTTATTTTATTTTATTTATTTATTCACACTCTTTATCAAAATATAATTCCATATTCACTTTGCCCAGCTAACAAGGGTACATACCCCGTTCCAAGCTAGGCAATTACATTTTAATATATTATAATACTTAACAAATTAATATAGAGCATAGACAAACAAAATATAAACTTATTCGGATACACATTTTGATTCATATACATACAGACATACACATATATACACACATGTATTATTAACTATAAAGGGATTACAGAAATATCAATATAAAAGATAACGCAGCCGAATCACGAGCCAAGATGTACCCGAGTACAGCCGAATCACAGGTTTCAGCTGAGCCGAAGTTTCAGTCAATCTTTGGCCGAAACCGACACTTCGGTCAGTGTTCACTAATATTTATGAAGGATACAGATGCCCGCGAGAAGCGAATTCCTATTTTGCTTCTCTTAATTCAATAAAAAGCTAGATCCCTGGAGGATGATGCAGCTAATGCATTAAGTAAAATAGCCGACCGAGGTATTCGAAATAAATGAAGTTCTGCTCCTCAAAAAACCCAACTTTCACTATCAATCTTGTGAGTTCTCTTTCTATCAAATTCCTTTCCGCGTCTATTCGAGGTTCAGATTCGGTATCAAACCTTGGAGTAATTCTTGAAAGAAATTTGTCTTGTATTTCCCATGCTACGAAAGCGCTGTGAATTTAGGAAAGATGACTTTCCACAAAGCCAGCTGGGGTTGTTTTTTGAAGCTTCAGCGGTCTATTAAAATCCATTTTCTGAGGCATCGTTAGCCGAATTATTTTAAGCGGACAAAGGCAACTTCTCCTGGCTCTTGCTAGAGCATATGGACATGCTAGACGGATGCACTCCAGGTTCTGACGAGCTTGTCCCCTTTGGATCTGGAGGTCCAAAAACGATCTGCTAATTTCCACTTCCTCTGTTATCGGTGGCGTCTGTCTACTCCCAACTGAATAAATGTCTCAATCGGAAATAAAATAAATGTATTTAAATGCTCTTCTTGATGCTTGGCAATCGCGATGGGAGTCGTCCCCTTTAGAGAGGGTTACCCTTTTTTTCCTTCGATCTGTAAGGGCTTAAAACCTTCTGGGGTTATCCGGGTTATTCCCAATTACCGGACTACGCAGTCTTCAGGTCTAGTAAATTATATGTAAAATTATTTTTTTTTTAAATATTGTTGATTCCCCTTCGCGCCGCTGCGGATATACTTACGAATCAATGTCCTTTCTTCCTCTCTATGATTACCAAATGGAGCTTCTCGCTACTATCCGTTGCCCTGTTATAGATCCTGTCAGATATACAGATCTGGTAGCTTCTAAAAAGATTTTCAAGGCTTTTAAAAAGTTTGTAATCATTTCGGCAAATCGACAATGTCCAATCAATCCCATCCGAGTCAGCGAAGAATTCACTTCCCTCTTTCCTCAATCCAATGAAATGCGTATTATGTACTTCTGGATTTACTTCTTTCAACACAAAAATGCTAAGGCTACCAGATTACAGAAAGCTCTTTTGGGCAGCTTTTCTCGTTCAGTAACGAGCAATATTTCCGTGTATGCGGGCACCGCCAAGTCGACTTAGGTCCTCAGATGCGGTGTGCGGTATGTGGTGGACAAGCTGCACACGCATGATTGCATATAAATAATAGGAACCTAATTATTTATATATGTCTAAATTTTGGATCAATCCCGAATTACGGTTTTCGTAGAAAGTGTTTTAAATACGGTGACAAAATAAACATACGAGTATCTTTTTTAGAATATGAAGAAAATATCATGTAAAGTCGAGTCTTATTTTTACTACGCGCTGTTTTGTATATTATTATTTACGAGGAATAGACGAGAGAAAAAAATTATTTTTTCCTTCATAAATATTTTTTACTATACCTGGCTACGATAAATGTATTGAAGTAAATAATCCAATTTTGCTGAAATTATTTAAAATCTCATATAAAATGAAGTCATCAATTGGGAGCTCTAGCGGAGTTTCCCCGAAGCTTTTTAGAAAGATTTACACAATATTTATAATTCAGGCTTTAACTTTACATTGGTTGACGCATTTTTAGATAGATGGCGTTAATAAATACAAGGTTAATTTAAATATATTATTTTTTTAATAACTCGTTATAATTTAGACATATTTATGTTTTAACAAATATTCAACCAATAATTTCGCACTCTAAAAATGTATGTTTTTTAAATAAAGAAATGTAAATAAAATGCGTTTTCATTCTGGGTAAAATATTTTATTTGAATCGCTTATATCATTAATTTGTTCATTTTAACACCTGAAATATATTTTTTTCATTAATAGAACATATTTTCGAAAATACGTTTTTTATTTATCATCATCATCACTATTTCCTTTCTGCACCTAATGGTGCATAGGGCACTAGATAAGTTACACCAACCGCAGCTTATTTTGATTATTGCTGTTACATGAAAGTAGGATGCTGAGTCTTTGGCTTCAGGTGTCAGTCCAGGAAATTTGAAATATTCTAGTTTAAAAACACTTTTTTCAAAAAAATAGTTCATGCCAACCATGTCGAGAATGGAAGCCAAGACCTCTTGCATGGTAGGCAAACTCGCTGACCACTCCTCCACGAGATCGACGATTATTATAGTATTTTATTAGCGTTTGCATTTAATTGATGAAATGTGCCCGATTGTCTTTTTTATGTTAAAAAAATATTATTATTTTCTATTGTTTGTTAAACAAATAAATATAATTATGAAGCAGAAACACAAAAAAGTAGCCAGAAATTAAGATGCTCGCAACGATCCATGGAAAGACAGATGCTCGGTGTGTGTTTAAGAGACAGAGTAAGAAATGAAGAAATTAGGCGCCGAACCGGAGTCGTGGATATCATGGATCGTGCAGCTAAGTATAAATGGCAGTGGGCAGGACAGATGACGAGGCAAAATGATGGGAGGTGGACACCCAGAATAATAAATTGGAGACCATGGACAAACAAAAAAGTGTTGCAAGTTCACAGAAAAGATGGGTCAACTACATCGCCTCTATTATCGGTAAAACACGGATGATGATAGCGGGTAAAATTGTAATGAACGGATACGTTTGGAAGAGCCTTTTATCCAGCAGTGGAGAGAATAAGGCCAAAAAAAAGAAGAAGATGAAGCAGAAAATAAAGTGATAATTAAATAGATGAGTAACACCAAATTTAAATTAAAAAGTAATATCAATAAGTCTCACAAAAGTGTAACAAAAATACATTGTAGTTCTCATATTAAAATATTTATTAATAAAATGTTTGCACTGGCAAGGCTATTTAAGGCCGTTACGAAGATTGCATCTAATTTGAATATTGAATAGAATCGTTCTTACAATCAACGTACTTCCTGCGAACAAGTGATAAATACATCACTTAGAATCTAAGTATCTAAGTCTCAGATAAATGATTTTCCTCTATCATATTGATACTAATTTGCGAGACGATTTTTACTGCTGTATACAATAGTCCTACACTCTAATAAAATTATCAATTTCCTAGCGAAATTAGATACAAAAAATATTTTCTTACCCGCATTAAAAATAAGAGCATTTAATTTTAGTGCGAAGTTTCTCGAAAATGTACGAAAAAAAGAATAAAAATAGTTTTAATAAAAATGAGCCGCTTTAAAACGTCACAGGTTTTCGTGATTAATAACCAATCAATTTTAGCGTTGTTATGTATTGTGATAGATTTTCGGTTTCTGGGTAGCCATTTTTACAATGCTTAAAGTATTTTGACAGCAACGGTGTTCGATTATTAAATGTCAGCTCAACTCACTGACGACAATTCGTGACGTCACGGGTGGAGTAATTTAAAAACTATATTTTTTTATCATAGCGATGATAATATGATACACAATACATTTTGGCTTAGTTCTTTGTTTGATAGTGTATTAACAAACATATATTTTAATAAAATAAAAACAAAACAACTTTGTTTTTAACCAGTTATTTTTATTTATTATTTTAGTTACGCAAGCTTTGTTTTCAGGGTAATTTTAAATGTTGTACTTTAAATCTATGATATAATTTTATTTTTATTTTTAATGAATTAATAATATGCATACGTATTATAGTAATTTGGCAATAAAACTCGTTTTAAAACTTCTTAAATTACTTAATCAAACAGTGTTTTAAATACTTGTATCCTAAATTTTATAATACCGAATTAAAACAAGTTAAACAAATGCATTAGCTAATTTAGAATGCGTCTGAATTTTACGGTTATTGTCTTTATGTCTGTCAACTGATCTTTTCTGGGTTTTAATGCCGTGTATAATCAGTCCTTGTCACCGTTGCGAAATCTGGCTCAATGATAATTACTATTTAAGCACTTAATCTAAGCAGCTACTGTCTCGTCAGATGCATTTAACGCATTGCTGCCTTCTTAAAATAAAAAAAATATATTATTTATGTTCAATTAATTATTTAATATTGTGAAACATAAGTTCATGCTCACTTGTTTTTCAAAAAACATTTTTGTAAATAAACTTTTGCAGTCTTATTATTTAGTTTGTGCCCAGGCAGATGAATAATACAGTTCTGTGTGTGCAATAGAAATAAAATCGAAAAAATACGTAAAAAATATGTTGAGTCAAAGGGGATGCAAACACCACCATGTCCGAACATGCACTAAAATTATGTTGATAATGTTCAGCGATATGTTTGCAGAGGGGGGGTTAGGGAGGCACGTAGCTAAGGGGTGGAACGTTACACGCTTGGTTTTTTTTTTTAATCTAAAAGTGGGCTATATTGAATAAATATTTGATATTTTTTTAGGAAAATATTATTTTTAAATGTGAAATACCTTTGCGTTGGTTAAATACAAACATTTACTTACATTAATTGAAATGTTTGACCACAAAGTTAATACTTTGAACATAAATAATATTTTATAGCAGTTTCATATAGCGTACACATACATTATTGCGTTTATGTATTTGCAATTAAGTTCTGCGGTCAATACTCCTAACAAAAAAAATAACAAAAAAAAGTACTACTGTTTCCGTTTGATTACCTATTAATTTAATTAACCTTATCGGATAAAGGAAATCCACGGTTAAAACAGGTAGGTAGTAATTTCCTCTATAATCTTAAAGTGGTCAATTGGTCTTTTTATTTAAAAAATTTTTTTTGTGAAAAGTACCTACCTTTAATTATAGACGAATAATTTTGAAAAAATGAGATATTCGTGTTATCGGGCGCACTAAGTTCAATGATGAACTTATATGCCTTACGGGAAAATGAATACAATAAATGTTGTCTTGCGCTGTAAAAATTGGAGCATTCAATTGTACTGCAAAGTTTCCTGAGAATATACGAGAAAAATAAATAAAAACATTTTAATAAAAAAGAAACTACTTTGAATGACGCCACTGGTTCATATGAATGAACCTATGATATGAGAGTTATGGAAGACTTCCGGTCTCTTGCCATTGATGGACCAATGGGAGGAACTGATCGAGAATAACCGGAAAAAAACTCTGACGTAAAACGCGGAGTTATTTCAGAATTAAAAAACTTTAAAAAGCTGTTACGCTGATAATACGATTTGTAAAAAATGAAAAAAATTTTTTGGCCTAGTTTAATAGTCTATCAACAAATATTTTTTTTATAACCACTGAACTTCCTCATTATATGCTCTGCTAAAAACAGCCAGGCCTCTTTCATACAAAAAATATAATAGTCACCTTTTTAAAATAGTGGTGATCACAAAAACGGCATTTTTCAATTTGCAGAAAACACCCAGAGCACGAGAAAAATCTTGAGGTATATATGCTGATGCGAAAGAAAGATTAGTGCCTCAGGAAATCAAGTTCTCTTAAATAAATGAAAGCGGATTAATAAATAGGTTTTTTTTTTTTTAAATACCTGTATTTTTTTTATTAAAAATAATAAATTGCGTATTAATGATTTACCCAAATATTTCATTTTTAGAGCTATTCTCAACAAGTTGTAAGGAACTCACTATTAAAAAATGGGAATCGAGTTGGGGTAGAGTGGGATTTTAACCACGAACCTTTGAGCCGTGAGTCCGAGACACTAGCCACGGGATCTAGATCTGGCTGTTTTCTGCAAAATGCGTATTTTAGGTTGTGTTCTTTTAACGCAAAATTATAATTTTATCAAAGTTTTTATAACAAATTAATTAAGTCTACCCTAATATAATTATTAAAAAATACGTTCAATACATAATGAGACAAGGTACATCAGAGTTTTTCTAGGACTATTTTTCAGCAGAATCCACACCTTAGTTTGAGATCAGCCAGACTTTCAAAATGATTAAAACTGATCAAATGCATATCTACGTTCAATTAGTGGTTCGATAATTCTGTATAAAGTTTGAAATGACTAGTTGAACATCCTTTACTAAACAAACGTCATAAAATTTAATGTCCCGTACGCGACAAATACAGGCAGGACCATTTTATGTGAACAAATCTGATACTAATTTATATTAATTCGCCTATTCAGATACTACATAAACTTGGAAATGCATTTAGCTCTATTGCTATTATATATATTTTTCTGTTCCACATCTTAATTTAAACAAACACTTTTAGCTATTAACATATTACAACAGAGATGAAGAACATTTAAGAGAAGGTAATATAGAAGTCCAGGCATCTACAGGGCTTATGACCTGTCAATGGCTGGTTTAAGTGGCTATTATATTACCTTCTCTTAAATGTTCTTCATCTCTGTTGTAATATGTTAATATAAACGGCTCCCCAGGGAGTTGAATCCAGTCCTTATCTACAAAAATTTGGACAAACTCAAAATATTGTTACTTTTAGGTATGGTTGAATAATTTATAAGGTTATTTAGCCATTTTGTGTTTGAGTTCCATTATTATCTTTGTGCATTTATTTATTTCATTATATTTCAATTTTTGTGTTTATTTCATTTATACTGATTATCACTATGCAGTTTTATGTTTAAACCTACTACGTCATAACGTAAAAGCTCGCTTGGGCCTTTCTAAATTAATAAAATCAAACTTTAAAAATAAAATTATCGTATGAAAATATATCATTTTCGGAAACAATATCATTTATTGTTAATATCATTTTTGCGTTCTTTTTTCAGCTCTACTAGGTAAGAGTACGCACAACCATTTCTTTGTACAAGGTTACAGTAAACATATTATACTATGTTAATATTTTGTACAGAAATCACTATTCATTGCTGCAAAACCAATGTAGTCAGTGCACTCATCGAGTCACCATTCTTCACACCTTAAAATGGATCCAATCCACTTCCAGTGGCTTAACGTATACCTCTTTGTGAAGAGTGCGACAGAGGACTTGTTGGCTCGTTTGATCATCTCCCCATCGGTTTTTTGGTCTCTTCCTGCTTTCTTTAAATTTACTGCCCTTTCCTTTTTATTCTTCCGTTCATCCTTTTTTGTATATTTTAATATATTGTATTGAGAACGTATGCGTAATCTTCGGGTGCGTATCCATAGCTTTGGCTACCATTTGTCGACATAACCAACATTATCTATAAATTGACATCCAGTGACAAAAACAAATTCACCTAAAAACAAAAATGTATGATCATTGAACAAAATAAAATGATACTCACACTTGTATAATAGTGGTCCTAGTCTTATAACATATTATTTGTTTTTATTGATTTTTATATCAAAACCACCAAAAAATATCCATTTCTTTTTTGAGAAATGCAATCCAATACGCGATGTAAACGTCATGCGGCGATTGATGGTTTAGGCTATAGATAACCGATTAAAATTCCATTGTTTACTTTGAAAACGTGTTTCAAATAAACGGCGATGCATACTCTTTGATAGTGCGCACTCATTTATTGTTGTGGGCGATATGTGAATTTTCTCTGATATATTTTTCCAAACTCTTTCGATTTACAATGTTAAAAAGTATAATAGGCAAATTTCATATTTTTGTAAGTATATGATTTACCAGCACTGTCTAGTTTTTTGACACTCTGACTTAAATGCAAAAAATAAGATTGTTTGACATCTAATAGTTTTGCGGAGTTATTTAAGTCATAGATAAACTATTTGTCACAAATAGAATGCATGTAGACTACAGCTTGAGTGCAGGATAATCGTACTACGGAGAGTTTTATTGTCTACTGCTATAGTGCAAATTTAGAATCCGATGGTGTTCCTTGTGTTTTTCGTAAGGAACGAGACAAAGTTTTCTGTCGTGATCTTCTAAATCAGAATTTAAAAACTTCTTCTTAGTAATTATTTCAATAAATGTTTGATGTTACTTGTTGAAAGTTAAATTATTTAACCACGTATGTTTATCATTTGGCATGGTGCCAAAAATCTGTAAACAAACTAATGCACCAAGTTAGTTTATTGGCATTTGGTTTTGATATTTTATTTCTAATTTTCTTTAGAAATTATTATCTTACCATTAAACATAAATTATTAATTGCAAGTTGTTTGAACTATTTTTTATATATATATAAAGGTTATTTTTATTCAAATATAATAAACGCATCTTATTTAGTACTTACCTAAACAATAATTTAACAAATATTATGAATCCAACAAAGAGAGATATTTTCATTAACAATAATAAAATCGAAGTGGTTGATGAATACATATATCTTCAACACAAAGCCAAACTTGGGAAAGATAACCAGACAGCGGAGTTGCCAAGAAAAATAGGGCTAAGTTGGGCTGCTTTCGTCAAGCTGAAATATATTTTTGAAAATAAACAAGTCCCTGTATAATTTGGTAATGTATCCAAAATAAAACAAGTTTATTGTATTGTAATTCTACTTTATTTTTTATAAAATATACAAAGGGTCCCCAATATAACATATCCCCAATATAACCAAAATATTCCTCTAATATACTCAGTATACCCTAATTGAATTTTAATTACTCTATTTATTTTGGCTTGTGTAGAAATCCACAAACATAAAAAAGCAATTATTTTTAGTATATAAGGAAACTTTGTAAATATTTAAGTTAGTTTGTTTGAAAATGTCCTAACAAGACGAAACGCGTCACAATATACCCTTTGTATATTTTATAAAAAATAAAGTAGAATTACAATCCAATAAACTTGTTTATTTTGGATACATTACCAAATTAAATATGGAATTCTACCAATTGTCTGCATACACAATAAATAAGTCCCTGTATGATTAAAAAGACAAGTCTATGAATCGTGTATATTGCCGGTGACGACATACGGACTAGAAACCATGTCTGTAACACAGAAAAGTAGCCAGAAACAAAAATGCACGCAACTATCCACGGAAAGACAGATGCTCGGTGTATGTCTAAGAGACATAATAAATAATTAAGAAATTAGCCGACGAACCGGAGTCGCATATAACATGGATCGTGCAGCAAAATTAAAAATGGCAGTGGGCAGAACACTTGGCGAGGCAAAATGATGGCAGGTGGACACCCAGAATAATAAAATGGAGACCATGGGTGAACAAAAGAAGTGCTGGGTAGCCACAGAAAAGATGTTTCAATGACATTGTCTCGAATGCTGGTAAAACGTGGATATTGAGAGCAAGTGATAGAAAGGAATGGAGACGTTTAGAAAAGGGCTTTATCCAGCAGTAGAGAGAAAAAGGCTGAAGAAGAAACAATATATATCATCTTGTGCCGGTATCTGTATACTTTACCCTAATTTAAACTACAAATATATTACATTTTTCAAAAAATTCACTTAATAGTAGGTAGAGCAGAGTCCTGTTTCTAATTATTAACATTCCGCTGGACGTGGGAAAGTGACTAATTTGCTCGTGAAAACATAATTAATAAAGAAACATTACAGGGGTAGATTTCTAAAGTTTTTTGTTACCCTACTTATTTATATAAATATTTTTAGTTCATTTCGGCGCGTCACATACTGTATTTTTCGATTACCAAAACGTGCTGTTGGCAATGTAGATATCAATATTTATATTCAAATGTAAAAAATCAAGAGAAATCGAGAGAAACAGAGGTACTATTCTGAACCTCGTCGCGGGAGTGGAAATGAGAGAAAAGTTGAGATTTGTATGTTATGCATGCGGATTCACTTTGCTTCATATATGGACGTGCTTACATAAAAAACTCTCACTGCATTGTTGACGATCTGAGATTTTTAGTTTTTATGTTTTTGTATAATTTTCATCTTTTTACTAAACATAAAATCAGAATATATAAAATGACACATAATTTAAAGACGTATACTGCGTCATAAGCTAAAAGGCAGTTATTTGCAATAGTAATATTTTGAGAAGTGACACTTTTTAGTATTTATTAACTTTATGGAAATTTAACAAAACTGTTAATAATCACAAGCAAAAACACAGTATGTCAATGGTTTACTAAAGGATTAAACCTGAGTATCTCATATCTTAAATTTGTTGCAACAGAGAGGGAAACCATTTTTGAGAAGGGAATATGGGAGTCTAGGCATTTACAAGGCTTATGATCTGTAATTAGCTGTTAAAAGTGGCCACTTTACACACTGTGTAACATTCACCATTCTGCCTATGTTTAACCATAACCCTTGCAAATGCCTAGACTCCCATATTCCCTTCTCAAAAATGTTTTCCCTCTCTGTTGCAACAAATTTAAATATGGTTTAAAAAACTTTTAAAACATTATATCATTTTTCGTAATGAAATATTTATTTTACTGTTCTTTGCTATACATATATCAAATGGTTCGAACTTTCTTGTAGAACCTTTCTTCATGTTAAACTCATTTTGTGATTTTGCTTATGACTGAAACTATGAAATTTCGTACCAAAATGGGATTATTATAAAACCTGGCAGTGGGACAACAAATGACGGAAACACCGCAAGGCGATTCTTTCAATATCTAGAGATTTCTGCGGACTGTAACTATTTTGATAATGATTCGATTCTGCAGTGGGTAATTATATGAATAGAAACAAAGCGAATTCGTATAACGTGTTAAACTTAATTGTTTTAATGCATAATAAATTTATTTTTAATATTTTCCTACGATGTGTTTTTTTAATCTCTCCTTAATCACAGTTTACCCTGTTAAAATGCTTTCATTCCTCAAACATTTTTTTTGCTAGGTATATTTTTAATGCTATTGGTTATTTATTATAAAAATAACTTTTATCATTCTTAAGAACAGATAAATATGAAAATAGTTCGAAGTAAATATTATTGACAACCTAGAATCATGATCCGGACCTTTGTGGACGGCCATATACAATTCAGATACCAAAGTTTATTAATAAAAATATATCTATATGTATAATGAACATACCATTGCAGGAGACTGCTGCAAGACATTGCATAGATTTGAAAACTGCCATTTTGCTTATGACGGCCATATACAATTTAGATACCAAAGTTAGTTAGTAAAAATATATATGTGTAATGAACATACCATTGCAGGAGACTGCTGCGAGACATAGCATAGATTTATAAATATATATGTTGAACTGTTAAGCGTGCTAACCAGATGTTTATTAAAATTTTATATGTAATAGTTTTTATTTGTAGCATTCTTCAATAATATGCATGATTCCACTTTCCATTAAGTTGTATCCCAACTCAACATGGGGCTCTTGGCCTCATAAAGTTGGGGATACGTTATTATTTTTTTGTAATATGTATCTATATATGAATAAATAAAAATATAAAAAAAACCTTTTAAGCTCTCTCCTGCAAAGTATGTAAAAGATTTGCAGAAATAGCACTTTGCGTAATGCACGTCGATATGGCCACACCGATGATTAATCGTCAAATAAATACAAATACATGGAACCAAAAATGATGATTTTCATTTAGAACATTATTGCGACCTTAAGACACATAAAATTTTAACAGTTTTATAATCTCGAACGATGAAATGTCAATTATAAAACTGTTTATTCTACATCATTTGAAGTTAAATCATCAGTGTGGCCATATATGTAGCAAAGTGTAGCCAAATGCAAAAAACTAAAATCCACAAATTTTCCACTCTTTGCCCCCGGAGAAGATTTATTGACCCAGGGGCTACTAAAAATAAATACTTGATAGTAAATAGGTATCACATTATTATTATTACGGCTATTTTATAGAGCGCCATTTTTGTAATATAATACCTCAAGGGCACTATTCAAAGTAATTATATTATGAACCTAACCTAACTAGTTCCATTAGAGCAAATTAAAACAAAGGTAATTTACAAGCCACTCATTTATAATGCGATATTTTAAACTACAAACAGCTGTCATAATAAAAAGAATGCGTGTTATTATAAACTATTTTTTATTTAATTAAATCGTTTTGAATGTAACCAATCTGTAGCGACCTAATACTTTATTATGGATTCCTGTAATATTATGCAGGTGATAATTTAAATTTTTGGTACCTTTCTCAAGTCTTTTTTAAAACCACTTTTCCAGTAAAAATATTATTCCGTAACTAATTATTTTCGTGAATTCATTCGTATTGTATAAGAGGGAACGAGACCGAAATACGACTTTGATTACGATAGAGTGAGATGGATGTATGACGAACGAACGAACTTACGAAACGAAATTGTGGCAGAATAAACCTCCTGACTGTTTGTGAGACAAGTGACGACACTATTGCTTTAACGATTTTAACTTTGTATGATCGCGTAGGTAGGTATTTAGTAGATATGTACCTATTGGCTATGACGTATAAATCGGCCAACCTCTCTTATAAAATTAATGGTTCTCAAACTGTTTTCATTCTTACTGAATGGATGCGGTATTCGGTATTCATTAGATATTAATATAATAATAATAATTTTGAATATGTATACGACATTTACAATTAAACACAGAAACCAATTAAATTTCCCATGAAAAGTGTAAATTTGTTATTTTCTGCTATTAATTTTTTAACACTTAGCGACTCGCAAAATTTGAAAATAAAGAATGTAGTATTTTATGCTTTGGTTTTAATGCAACTTCCACACGCTTTCCACAAAGTTTTTGCTACCATTCATGTCTGCTGAGGAAGAATGACAAAATTCGACATAAGTCTTCTGTTTAATTAATGAAATAAAATAAATAAAAATAATTGGACAAACTCACTGTGAAAATTAAATCAGTAGAGTTGATTTAAATTTAAATTGCGGTTTATGAAATTGAATTTTTTAAAGGAGTAAGTCGTTTATTGACCAAACAGTAATTGCTTTTTTGTATGAGTGAAACCGGTAGGAAGACCTACGGTCTTTAAAATGGTTTTCAATTTTGTGGGGAGAGTGCTTACACCGATTGCCACAAGCCACTTGGCGAAATGCTTGGCAAGCGTACGCTAGCCGAACGATAGCATCCACATGCTTGCGAATGTGGAATTTAATACTGAGCTTCCATTTGTTCCGAACCTACAGTGTGTATATTTAATATATGGCTTCTTTTAATACAAAATACCGACACCCCACCATCCCAAATCGTATCAAGCGCTCGCCAACGTCTGAAGGAAAGCCAAACTCCTGATCCACACGCTTGTGCTTGTCGATTCTAGGCAAGCATGTGGAGTCACCTTAAATAATCAAAAGTCGTAGAAAATCATATAACTAAAAATAACCAAATGTTATGTACAGTAGGTACTTTTCTTGGGTTTCATCGAATTAATTATTAAGTAAGTTTTTAAAAAAAGAATGAAAACAGAATGTGGGTATTTTTTCATGCTAACCTATCCTGTTGAGTATGTGTGATGATGTTGCATTTTATGAATAGCGAGATCGCTTTTGTGCCTTCTAATGCGTTTACTTTCGTAAATACCACATAAAGAAATGTTCTTTGTTCAACGATGATTACCCCATTTGAAACTTGTTTACGAAGTTATTCTTCAGTTCTTTTCTTTTTATTTAAACTTTTTTTGATGTGTGATCTATTACGAATATGAATAATGGTGCGAACCAAATTGAACAAACCATCTTGAATCCAACCAATACCATAAGGCACACAAAAGCAATAATGGCACTTTTTAAAAGTATGTTTTGAGCTTCGGGACTAAAATTTTACTACCACTTGATTCTTATTTTCTAACGCAGTTATCATAGAGTTAAGAAATGGCAATTATCTAAGATTGATTGGAAAAACATAGGTAGGCATGTTCTAACCATTTATTTTTAGATAGTTAAATTACGTATCTTTTTATTTGTTCTTGGGTAAATACATACGTATAAATCTAACCTAGCTTTCAATCACAATTGGGAGATAGAAATATTACAGATGATGTTTGTCGGTAAAGCCAACATAAATTCTACTTAAAATTTTCAACATTCAACATCACTCGCAAACGAATAGAGGTGTATTTAATGATTTTTAAATGCAATATTTTCTAAATACAAACTGCACATACAAATCTTATCATTCGTAAATGCAATCTTGTATATTTAAAAACTTAATTATAAGTTTTATTTTAAGTCATTTTTTCACAGTGTTTAATTACATAAATAATAACACTGATAACTAGTGTCATAGCTATATAGCGAGTTAGGTACCCAAAAATATGAACTAAGCACATTTGTATATTTCTTCCTCACGCTCAAGTTTAGATGTGTGTAGTGATTTGCTATATAGTTTCATCAAATTGTTGGGGACAATGGAATTAATGTATATGTTTTTTATAGGTACGTCAGATAAAAATAAAAAAAATTAAACCGACAATCGTCGGTAAATTTCTTACCTTCTTAGTGTAATCGCCCGCTAAGTATCGATTATTTTGCCTACATGACCTAGATTGTGAATAACATTTTCCCAAGTTTAATACAGTTCGAGATTCAGCGGTCTGTCACGACCGCCAGTCTCCCTACCACGCCGCCTTCTTCTGTTTTTACATGTCAGATTTGCCGCGCATTCAGTCGCCGTTCAGTTGTTTCTATTGCGACGTCCAAAATGGCGACGTATTTTCTCGCATTGTGATTGTATTTTGACATAATCGAAACGGACCTTGTTTAGTTTTTAATTTTACTATTGAGTGAGTTATCGGTGCTGTGTGAAAGTTTCGCGACAAGTCGCTGTGTGGAATTTTTGGATTAACCTGACCGTAAGTAAGTAATATTATTATGTTTATTTATAGTCAGCGCGCTCGCTAAGAAATCATGGTTGATAGATTCTTCTTTTGATATATAATTATTTCACCTTCAAACCAGTTCACATGGAAGCGATCGATGTTGTTTTCGTATTTTTCTCTACACAAAAGAGCCGCTTTACTTTTTTATTCGTTGTGATATTATTCAACTTGCAAAGTCAATAAAAATGTTCAAATGAATAAGTAGAATATCTACGACCAGTTGTTTTAATTATTGTTTTACACCTGTCTGCGTAGGAACTTTTTTTTTAATTCACCAATACCTACAATATTATTTTGTATAAAATATACATTTTAATAATTAAGTACCCACCTAATTTGTTGATATTTGTACAATTTTATTGATTATCTGCAATCTGATTTAGGAAATAAATAGATTATTTAAAAAATATTTTTGGGGAAAATATTTTTTTTTGTCAGTAATATATTTTTATTTTAGTCATAAATAACTGAGTTAAAAATGTGAAACAAAATGTAGTAGAGCAGAGTTCTCGTGAGTTCACGACAGAACCCAATGGATAACAACCCGTCTTCTAAATAAATAAAACGTGTAATAAATCAATTGATTCGTAGTAAAGTGGTTGGCGCGTTCGCGTCCCGGGCTTCCTAGAAAGGTTATGAAATATTTGTTTTCAAATTGATGCAATTTATTTAACAATGCAGTACCCTATGCACCACCGGGTGCGGATGAAGGTTTTATGGACGATGATGATTGATCAGCGACCAGGTTTCTTCATGACTTTATCAGACTGGTGAGAGGAGAAATATTTTTTTATATCATATGGAAATAATTGGGGCAGTCGACATCATGGTTGTCAGCCGCTGCCTCAATTAGTATAAATGTAAAAAAATATTCTTGTATTGTAGAAAAACGCGCTGAATATTACACCACGAGGCCGACAAAACCATGCAAGAAGTTCCGGGTGAGATTTCCGACAAGGTTGATATGAGATATTTATTTAAAAGGGTGTTCTTACACTAGAATATTTGGGCTATGTATAGCGTGTGAGCTCGCCAATATATGACAGTAAAAATTTTATTGTCTTTGAATTTCCTAGAGTTTTAACCATCGAAAAAAAAGAAGATTGCAAATAAAATCAACAGACAATGGAAATTTGATGTGTATTATTTTAATAGATTGTTTATAACAGAAAAATACATAGAGAAATATGCATTTTTATTTTTTGTAATAAAAACAGTCTAGTAAATTCGAAAAAATAAAAATACGCTTTATATTAACAATATTAATTAAAATGCAAAAATAACATTGAATACTTGAAAAATAAATATTACTGAGTGTTACAAACATAATTTAAAAAACGGATAGCGATTAAAAGTAAAAACTATCTTTAGTTTAATTCTTATAGCGATAAATACATAAACATTATAAAACAGGAGTTATACAAATACAAAAATAATATTGTAACTAGGTGGCTACCTACACGGTTAAATTTCGAAACACCACGCAATTTCTTATCTCGGCTACGCTATGTAAAATGAAAAAAAATATTTAAATTAATAATTTCATCACATCATTTTTTCGCCCCTGGGTAGCGCCTGCTAACGTCAATCAACAAAAACATCCTCGTTTTAATTACAATATTTCGGCTACGCCATAAGGTAAACGCCTGTAATACTGACCGTGCCCGTATTACTGATCTATTTCAACAAAAACAAAGATAATAGGAAAAAGCAAAAAAAAAACACATTTATGAATATTGGCAACACTAGAACACAGCATCTGTTAATTGTTCACACTTGTTCTATGGTTGACATTCGAATTTTTCTGTTTAAAAAATCAGTTAGAGTTTGGACACCCGGTGACTAACAGCAGTACACAGGAAATCCTTACGAGGTAAGCCTAATTTTCAAAGTTTACTTTAAACCATATATTTTCTGTATTCAATTGTTATTCAGTTATATTTCTATTCAGTCAGTAGGATTTGACTCTTGATATTTCATAAAACAAAGTATTTGTAAGATATTTTTACTATTTGTATCATAAATTTTAAAAATAAAAGTGGTCAGTATTACATCCAACCATTTTTTTGACTGTTTCTTTTACTGACCTAAGCAGTCAGTATTGCATCCGGCTGATATTTTAGTCGTTTTCTTTACTGACCTATGGGTCAGTAAGAGGTTCAGTGAGAATATTTCAAAAATTTAAATTAGTTTGATTGAAACAAAATTAAAAACACATTTTTTGTGTGATTTGTAGAGCACAAAGAATTTTGAATTAGGAAATGTAGTTCTGACTTATATATTTTTGCTTTATTTTAATCTTATAAATGAGTAAAGTTAGTGGTCAGTAATAGAAACAAATTTCGGTCAGTATTACATTTTATAATCTGATGTCAGTATTACATATTATGTCAGTAAATAAGTTCTGTGCCGAGACATATTTTTACATATTTATTTTGATTTAAAATAAAATTAACAAAGTTATTTCCAATGTAATATTTAAATACGCATTTTTTAAATAACGGAACATAAAACTTAAATTTTACTTGTAAATTGATCCAATATCTGACTACCAAACACTATTGTATACGATGTATAAATAACACAAGATAAAATTAAGTAAAACTGGATTTCAAAACATACGTTTTAAGCTACTTTAGATGGAATTTTTGAAAATATAAATTTCATAAACCTTTTGTTTTAGATATGATGGCGCCTAAAAGAATGCAGTATAGTGAACAGTCAGTGAAAGATGCGTTGTTAGCTGTGGAAAAAGGAATGACAATATACAAGGCCAGCAATTTGTATAAAATCCCAAAAACAACATTGTTATACAAGAAAAAGGGCAAGTATCCTGTAGAAAGAATAGTTGGACATCCTACAATTCTAACTAATCACGAAGAACGTCAGATAGTCGATTGGATAATATTTATTGGAGAAAGGGGATTTCCGGCGACCAAAGACCAGTTACTTGACAGTGTTCAATTACTATTATTGAAATTAAAACGCGAAAATCCCTTCAAAGACGGAAAACCTGGCAGGCGTTGGTACGAAGGATTTTTAAAAAGACACCCTGGCATTTCGCAAAGAGTGTCACAAAATTTAATTAGAGCAAGGGCGAACGTAAGCGAAAAAAATTTAAGGCAATGGTTTTCTACTGTTAAGAACTATATCGATGAAAATGATTACACAGATGTTTTGAATGACCCAAAACGCATTTATAATTGTGACGAAACTGCTTTTTTTTTAAGTCCGAAGGAGTCGTCTGTCATAGTGAAAAAAGGTTCGAAATCTGTTTATAATTTTATACACAACGATGAAAAAGAATGTCTTACTACACTTGTGATGGCTAATGCAGCAGGAGACCTCCCCCCCCCAATGATAATTTATAAATATAAAAGAATACCACTTTCGCTAGCCAGAAAAATGCCACATGGTTGGGGAATGGGCAGATCTGATTCCGGGTGGATGACTGGAGAAGTGTTTTATGAATATATAGGAAACGTTTTTTTTCCATGGCTCAAAAAGAACCAGATAGTATTTCCTATAATTTTATATGTTGACGGGCATTCGTCGCACATGACTTTGGCGCTCAGTGAGTTTTGTAAGGATAATAAAATTATATTGATTGCTTTGTACCCAAACGCAACTCATATATTGCAGCCCCTCGATGTAGCCCTATTCCGTCCAGTCAAATTAGAATGGAAAAAGAGAGTTCACCAATGGAAAATTGATAATGAGGGTAAAAAGCTTATGAGAGAAGATTTTGCCCCTTTATTAAAAACTGTATTAGAAACAGCTGGTAATATGAATACTCTTCAAAATGGATTTAGGACTTGTGGGTTGTATCCATTTTCCCCAGAAGGAGTCAACTATAGAAAACTTGATTTTAAAAAAGCGCGTCCTTGCACGTCAACACCATCATCGTCTTGTCCTAAGCACGTCGTTACTTCTCAAAATCTGTTGAAAATTCCTAACAACAAATACAACGCCGTATTTCTACGTTTATTTGAAAATTTACTGACAAACAACCAAATTGATGCATTTAATGATCAAACAAATGATACATGGAATGGTCCAAAGGAAGACGAAAATTTGTTCTACATTTGGAAAATTACGAAGAATTTAGTCAATGAAAATATCGGATTGGTCACAGGGAATAATGACGAATGTCATTTAGGGTATGAAACTTTCGTTAACAACGATACGTTGAATGAGTCTCTCATAGCGTTTGACGATAGTTTTTGGTCAACAACAGGTGATGAATCTGAAATTATGACAATGGTGGTAAAAGATAGTGAACTAATTCCCGAGAAAAACAGTGAACCAATGTCCGTTTCTCTTACCGCAAATTTAGATCGAGAACTCCTAGAACAAGCGGGCACAAGCGATACTAATCTCAATGAAGCGACGCCTTGTAAAACTCCTAATTCTAAAACAATTATTAATGCTCTTACGCCCTTTAAGCAGTGTCTGTTTTGGCCAGAAGATAAAGTGGTAGAGAAAAAGAAAATTACAAAAAGAATTCCAACTGTCATTGTTTCATCAAACGATTATATTAACTACCAGCAAAAGGTCAAAGATGACAAAATGAAAAAAGATGAAGAAAAATTGGAAAGGAAAAGATTAAAAGAGGAGAAAAAAAATGTGGTGCTTGAGAAGAAACAAGGAAAGATAAAAAAAACAGAAGTGCAACGGAGTTGTTTAAATGACTTTGGCGGTTATAAATTGAATGAGTATGTAATTGTAAAGTTTGAAGAAGAATATTTTCCAGGGATTGTGGTGAAGAGCAAAGATAATGGTTCCGCCTTAGTCAGAGTAATGGTTATGAGTGGCCAGAATTGGAGGTGGCCAGAAAAAGAGGATACTATATGGTATTCTTCTGAAGAAATTATAAAAACAATTCCAGAACCGGAATTGCTGAATGCGAGGGGAATTTACTCCATCCCTGATATAACAATATTACGCTGTTCATCTGATAAGTAAATCAATATTTTAGGTATTTCTTTTAGTAAAAATTATTTTACTATTTTTTTTTAGTTACCTCTATGATTATTAATTGATATTTTTCTTATGTGTTGTTAGATTTATTATCAAATATATTGAATAAATAAATCAAAATCTTTTATTTCACTCCCGGTCAGTAATAGGATCACCATAGGTCAGTATTAGAGTGAAATCCATTTTCAGTATGTCAGTAATGAATACAAAATCTGGATATGTTTAATATTTTTTATTTATTTAAATTGCTTGATTTTTTACTTTTATTTTTTTAACGTATTGAAGTAAATTCATCAATTTTAGAAATAGACAAAATTATATAGTTTCAATTACCAGGTATTTAAAAACAAAAAATGAATAAAAATGTCTGTCAGATTAAGACACGAAATGGGTCAGTATTATAGCCGTTTACCTTAAATCTCTTTTTTTAAATAATTTCTCACGTCACAAAGTCGCCCCTGGGTAGCGCCTGCTAACGTCAATCAACAAAAACATCCTCGTTTTAATTACAATATTTCGGCTACGCCATGAATCTCTTTTTTTAAATAATTTCTCACGTCACAAAGTCGCCCCTGGGTAGCGCCTGCTAACGTCAATCAACAAAAACATCCTCGTTTTTATAACAGTATTTCGGCTACGCCATGAATTTCTTATAAAAAATGTCAAAACGTCACAAAGCCACTCTCTGAGTGTCGCTACTGACATCATTTACAAAAACATAATTATTTGTGCTTTTTTCAGGTACGCAAATTTTTTTTTAAATACACCTACCTAACCGATAAAATACTATTAGTAATTAAACCAAGGTGTGCTTTAAAGTTCCGTATGGCCAAATAATATTATTTATTATTTGAATATTATTGACATGTAGTTCAAGCATTGCTGCATTCACGTTGCTTTACTTCTGAGAGCTCAACTGCTATGTTTTTCTATGGTTATGTTAATGTCATCTGTCATGTATTGGCGAGCTCACAGGCTATACTTACGCCGAATATTTCATAGTCTCTGGACTGGTACCTCAAAAGTAAGACTGATAATAATCTAACCTTCGTGTAAAAAAAAAATCTAGGTACGCTGCAATTGGTACCAATGCAGTGCCCTATGCACCTTTAGGTGCAAATAGGGAATGATGATGATGAAAATATATTAAACTTTTCACCAGTCTGACGATGTCGGTTTCAATGAAACTCAGTCGAATGATCGAGGTCGAAATACTTCAATCGAAGGTATTTGATATTATTTGTACAATATTCTAAATCTATTTATTATTTAGGATTTGAATCATAAACGTAAAAAACTTACTTTTCATACTTTCAGTGTCCATAGTAAACCAGCACGCATGGGAATATAATATTCAAACATTGCGTATATATAGATAATCAAAAAATGCCGTTCGTGAATATGGAAATCATTTAATCCAGCCGATGACAGATCATAAGCATTGTAAATTCCTAGACTTCAATGAATTAGTTTTTATCTTACAAAAACGTATGCGTGTACCTTAAATATTGATTTACCAACCTTCTTCTATAACACGTTTATTCGATTTGAGTTTTAAAAAAAAATTAAAGTACTCTTTTATTATTTTTTCTTTCTATATTTTATGAATACATATTATTGGTCCTTTTTTTCTTTATTTATTTATTATTATTTAATTATCATATTATTTTCTCTCTTTATTTTATTTTAAAATTATTAATGTTTAAATTTGTTGCAACTGAGAGGGATAACATTTTTTAAATGAATATGAAAGTCTAGGCATTTACAGGGTTCATGATTTTGTGATTGGCTGGATTAAGTGGCCATTTTACACACTGTGTAACATTCACCATTCTGCCTATGTTTAAACATCCACATTTCCTCAACTCTTCCTTCTGTCAACTTCTGTGAAGTAAAAGAGCTGTAACCTTTATCATGTAGGTGAGGTTCATCCGACTGAACCAATTCACCTACTAAGCAACGCCTGAAAACACTTTTCCGATTTTTATACTTCTTTTTTTACCACGTAGTTAATACAACAATGTTTGAGTATGTCCAAATGCTTGCAGATTGGCTGGATTTCCTCCCTAGGGAGTTGTTCATATTTAAATTAAATATTTAACTACTACTTTAAATGACGTCTCAAGTTTTTCTTAATCAGTCAATGATAGTGCCGTGATAAATTTCCGGTTTTTGGAAAGCCAACCTTCTAATCAGGACAACTCACCGAAGAGAACTAGTGACGTCACGTGTGGAGTAATTAAAAAAACTCTAATAAGTCGCAGCGATGATAATACTCGTACGATACATGAAAATATTTTTTTTTCTTAGTTTGATAAAATGAACAAATTAAAAAACATTTTCCAATTGTTATTCCTTTTCTTCTACTAGTTAGTTTAATCAACAATGTTTTGAATAAACAGTGTTTATTTAATTGTACTACTTATGATTGTGTTTATTATTATTGATTGCGTTTGGATACAACACACTTATTTTTTTATTTTTTTATGACATTCTGCAAAGTTCATCGTTGTTAATATAATAATATTTTATAAATATATTATATAATATTTTATTGCTGAGTACTGCGTAGGTATATTGTAATTCACAATAATTAAATCATTCACTGTGAAAAGTGTACCTATATAAACGTTTTATACAACAAATTTATTTCACAATTATTTTATAATTCTGTATGCATTTCGTGTAAAATTTGTAGTCATTTTCCTAAAATAAACAAAATAAAATAAAACATGTAATGTCAATAGCACAAATACCGTAATTAAATAAATAATTCATGTAAATGCAATTCCAGCAAAAAAATGTCCGTAAAACCTAATTTTAAAAAATGCATACATTTGTGACCTTATTTCGATGATGATACTTTTTTTTAATGTTTTTTGCCTTTAAATCATTCGGTGCCAACTTTTTGGGAAATAACACTATTAATTTATGGAATCGATCTCCGACTTTACAATACCGGAATACTGTTTTTATCCACGTTTTGTGAGCGTTCTAGTATTTTTTTATTGTTAAAATCGCGTATTTGGCTTTGTCAGTTGTCATTTGACACGCAAAAGAAGTGTATTTGTTGTATTTTTCTAGGCTTGATAAATTTTCTGCTTTAAAATATTTCTCTTCCGAGTATTACCGTATTTTTAAATTTAATTTATTGAACTGCAATCATAAATATGAAAAACAGACGAATCTTTTTAAAAACGTTGATTATTTACCTGAAATAAGAACATAAATATCATCCCAAAAATAAAATCTCCAAACAACAATAACGTTACATTGAAATAATGTATTTTTGAAAGTGTTTTTAAAAATAATATTAAGAAGGTTAGCGGTCTCGCTTTCGTTCATACAAACGTTTTTCTCTGGAATATGCCACTAGAGCTAGGATTTTTTTTACACATTATAGATATTATTTATCATTGGCATGTCTATTGTTTTATTTTTTTATTTATTGTTGTTTATTATGGGTACTACGAGTACTAGGACCATCTAAAAACCCAAAAAAGCGTCCAGTTTCATCTGCCGTCTTCGGTCTTACGGTTTACAAATATGGTAAAAACGGAAAAAGTACCGGCACAGAAAATTTCATTATGATATTCTTTCTGAAAAATAACAAAAAAATTGGATCAGTTTTGAGGTGCTGAAAACGACATAACCAGTCAGACATGCAGTTATCTTTTTCTCGCAGTGTCGGCGAGGCATTTGAGAGGGTGTCCGAAAAACAATGGTCAAGTATTTATCAAAATTGTCTAGCACCGCATATCCTCTTAAAATTACTTGGTTGATCGTATTTTTATGTTTAAAGCGTAGAAAGGCCCGCATAGAGCCGGCGTTACCTCTTATTGAAGGCGAAAAAGTACGTTCAGATAGTTGGGGATTACTTTCATGTAGTTTCTGAATGGGAGATGAGATCGTAAAAAAATACACTTTTAAGCAATAACTTTGGATTTTTTCTCACGAAAAATGACAATAATGCATAGGAGATCAGTGTTATACGAGGCGGACTAATCTCCACTCGATTACCTTTCTCAGGATTTTTATCTAAGAGTATCCATCGAGTCAAAAACAGTATTTTAGGATTCTGATTCTTTTTCACACACAGAACTCTTCATCACTGTCACTATCTAAATATTGAAATTGTTCATTTATTCTTCTTCTTTCCTTTCCCTCTCCTCTCTTCATAGTATAGTGTTAATTAATTTTTTTAATGTATATTTTTGTTTTGTTAATCTTTGTTTTTAAATTTTGTATAAAACTGTAAGATTCAATATGTCCATGTATTTATAATTTTCTTAAACTGAACAGTTAGGGTAGGTAGGAAGAAATTGCCGTAAGGCAATATGCCCGCCCTTATATGCATATATATATATTGTAAATGTATATAAAGTGTCAAATAAATAAAACTCTTCTTCCGTCCAGACACGGATTACATTGAAAGCCCCCACCAAGTAACACGGATCCGTTTCAAAGGTCTTTTGACCTCTTTTCAAATCCGCATATTGCGAAAACAAATTTTAAAAGTTTTATTTTATTTTAAAAGTAATTAACGATTAATTACTTTTTAAAAATCATGTTAATTAAAGATTCGCGTTATTAAGAATTTACATTTACTGCCCCTTACCACCATCATTGCACCTTAATAAAAATATATTACTTCATTGGCTCGTTAATAAACCGGGAGAAATAAGTCCGATTGGGCAAACCAGAGCCGTCGCCACCCCTCACTCGGCCTGGCCCTTTCGTAACAGTTCATACAGAGCAACCTTTTCACTTTATTTTGCCTGTTTCAAAGGCATCCTAATTCAAACATCGATCAAAAATTAAAACCTTTTACTTGGGCCCCAAAAGAAAATCACACAATTCATAAATCCTTATATTCCTCGATTCACCCTATTGAAGACAAGAAACTACCATTCAAAACCTGGGATCATCCTAGTCAAGACCGATCAATTAACCTTTTAAACAGAAAATATGAAAACCCAATCTCACATACGAGAACAACGTCCTTAACAACACACCGCGTCCGTGAAGAAGCAACTCAGCCCGATCCCCGGCTGATAGACACCTCCCAGCACTACTCGTTTTTGTATTAGTATCTGACCCCTCTCCTCTTTTACGGAAATGTAAAATACATGACTTAAATAAGGTTTTGCATGCCGTCACTATCCGATAAAGATCCTGTCTCCGCCGAAAGGCTAAAGACACGATGCAACAAAAACCATGCGCTCTTTGATTCGTCAAAAAGCATCCCATTTTTCCACGCACGCTCGTGCAAATTTTGCAAGTTATCTAAAATTATTCGGATTCACTTATTCAAGAAAACAATGTAGTAATTAAATTCGTATTATTTGATTGACTGCTAATATTATTTTCATTTTTTATATCTCCCGATAAATAAGCTATCATTGTGCTAATGAACCACTACTCAATTATTCTATGATTAATTCTTTCAATTTTATTACTCACCAAGATAGGTTTTGATTTTTTCAAACAGGTCATTTACTATAGAAATAAAAATAGACATGACTGTGTTTCCCTTCGACTTACTCATTGCATTTCAATTGAAATAATCAACTCACATAACTGGAATGTTAATCTGTAGGTATTATATGCGTGCGCCTTTTGAATGTTTTTTTTTTTTCATAATTTTATGTTTTATGATGTCGCTAGCCCAAAGCAACCGTAAAGTAATTCCGAAATTTCCAATTTAAAAAAAAATACATGCATATAAATTAATGTTTTCAAATAATAAAATATTTAAGTTAGATAGTTGTTAACCTATGTGAACATATGGTATGAATAATTTACTTTGAATGATTGAATTCAGTCACACCCTTTGCACACCTCAAAGAACGACTATTTTTTATTTTTTATTTATTTTATTTTTTATTTATTTTATTTAGAAAACATACAGTCATACAAAATAAGTACTAAGAACAACAATTTTTTAACCTAAAAAGACCAATTAAGTTTTCATAAATTAAAAAGATATAAACATTAAATGTGACAAAAAATAAAAAATAAATAAGAATTTTAAGTGAGAAAAGGATAATTGTTGACATTTGCGTTTTCCATGGAGGTAATAAATTAAAATAAATAAAAATACCGAATGTACACTCCGAGCCATCCACGCACACACATGAACGCACATATAAAACATACACAAACATATACATTACATGTGGCACATGTACATAGCATAAACCACTCAAGATGTACATTCAGCAACTATCCCAAATAATCGACCCCATGAAGAAATTTTCTGTACAAATGCAACGTGCAGTTAAAAATGTCTACATCAATACTGAGTCCGTTATAATTTCTACAGGTACGTCTAATGAATGAATTCGAGGTATAATTGTTTTTACAAGTTGGTACATAAAAAAGGGAATTTAATCTAGTATAGCGAAGAGGACAACGGAAACCAATATTTTGTAAAAGATACGGCGAATCAACTATGTTATTGAGAATTTTGAAAAGAAAAATTAAATCATATCTAAGGCGCCTTTTTTGTAGTGATTCTATATTAAAATTGATCAAAGATGTGCCGTAATCATTTTCAATGTTACCAAAACGATATTCCAGGCACCTTATAAATTTCTTTTGAATGTTTTCAATTTGTTTAATATACACATTATATTGAGGGGACCATACTATTACATAGGGGACTATCTCAGAATATGTTCTTCAGGTATTTCTTGCTGTTGCTTTTGGTTACCGATATTTATGCATGTAAACCAATCCGGGTTGCGTTCCCGTTGTAGTTTCGACGAACTCCCGGGTTCGAACCCCGTTCAATTCCCGTTCTCTACGGTTATTTACGGGAATTCGAAAATGTTGTTTTTTAACTAATCAAACATAAACTTTTATGTGTTGTTAATTAACGTTACTTAACAAAATCGCAATAATTGTTAAGCTTTATACGTTTACTTTTTTTTGTGTTATCGGCCCTTGATAATTTACAGTTTCATCCATTCTTCACACTATAAACTTTGTAAGAATTTATGATCAATATTATGTCAATGTTTACCGACAAATAGTTAAAGCAAATCGTATCTTATCAAATAACCTCTGAACCTTTAATGTATCAAAACTAACTTTTATCTTTTTAGATTATTATTTACTAATTTATAGACGCGCAGTTATTACTCAATTACCTATTACTAACATTTAGTTTACAATAATCTTGTTAACTAAATCGATAATAAATGCAGTGTTTCGTCGTTGGTCGTTTGTATAGGCACATACCTTATAATGTTTTTAGTAAAATACTCAATACTATTGTTTGGTAGACGAATTATCTGTCTCGTGAAATCTACGGATTTATATAGTTTTCAAGAAAGTTCAATAATTTTACAGGTTGTAAATACTAATGAATTGTTTTACTCTTTTTAACATATTTTACTTCTTACATAATTTTATTTATTGAACATTCTTTAAGTTTTGACGGTACAGAATATGATATACTATCGCCTGGTAACAGAGGACTTCATGGATTTCCACAAAACGCCAATATCGCATAAGCATGAAATGCGCCAAAAAGTGAAAGGAAATTTCATAGAAAGAAAAGCTCTAAATGCGTATGGAGAGAGGACCAGAACGCATATTCTCCCTCGCATAGTAAATAGACTCCCGGACGAAATAAAGAATAGTGATATGAATAAAAACAAAGTAAAATTGGTTTTAAAAATCTTTTTCTTAAATTCTAAGTTTAGTGTGTAAAAAAAAGGGGGAAACCAAACAATTTAAAACAGTGTCAAAAAAGTGTTTGCTTATTCTTTTTTATATATTTCGGTATCAAAAAAGACTTCATTTACTTGTGTTTAATTTTTTAAAACTTTTATTTTATTGATATATTAAAGATTTTTTATATTTTTATGTAAACATCATTATATTGTGTTACAAAAATGTTTAAAGAGAGAAACCCCTGCAAAAAACTGCTTTTTCAGTTTAGCGGGAATTAAAAAAATTGTTTAGAAAAATGCTTATGTAAGAAAAAATTCAATAAAAAAATATTTTTTTTAAAAATCAAACTCAAAAACTCGATCAATAGCTACTTTATAAAGCAAATTTAACAGGATTATATTAAAGGACCTGTGAAGTTAACGATGTTTGGTACTTGCAACACATGTTTATACTTTTTTAGCGTTGAATTTATAAATTAAAATTTTAATTGTTTTTTCTATCAAGTTGTGAAACATAATTTTGATTCTGCTTTTGAACATAATCGTCAAAAGTAAGGGTGTAAATCTGTCTATAAATAGACATGGTTTTAGCCTTGTATCTAAATGTCCTAAAGATTAAAATTATTAGACTAGACAATAAACCAAAACAACGTACCAGAAACGCCTTATAAATAAAGGAATAAAGTTGTTTGAAGAAATGCCAGCATACATGAAAAATAAGAAAAGCGCAAAAATATTAAATATTGAAAGTATATATGAAAACTTAGAAATCTCCACCAAAAACGGAAAATTAGTTATTGATGCCAAAATAAACTTTACGTAAAAATCTACTTACCTAAATAATAGCGTTAATAAAAACCGTCCTAAATCTTGCAAAAACAGATTTCAATTATACTACTTGACGCCGCAAACTAAGCATTCTCTGAGTTGGTGAAGCCCTATTAAAAATCTCACAATTCTTTTTTCGACGTTTTTCGCAAATATCTAGGTAACTCTTTCAATGGAGATCTCTTAGTTTGCTTCGAAAACCCTTATATATGTAAAAAATGCTACGTTAGAAATATTATAAGTAGCGAATATACGTAAGTGTACAACAGTGATAAATAATTGCTGCTCTTACTATAATGTGTCATTAATTTTGAAGATGTTTTTTAAATTGACCTAAATTTAAATTTACCGTCTTATATTTCACTTAAAGATTCTTCTTATCGTTTCTTTGAATCCCTTAAAATAAATATGTGTTGAAAAAAAAATGTTATTACTATTTTATTTTATTTTTACATCTGAGCATGTTTTTCATTCTTTATTTCCATTCTTAATTCTTAATTACTCTTACAAATTTTCTTCATTTTTAATATTATTTCCATTTGTAAATACTCACTACGAACTACAAACCTTAAAATATATTTTTTTCACTTAAATTTAAATTTTTAAACAACTTTCATTCATGTTTTCTTTTTCCTTCTCTTTTTTATACTTTCATAATTAACATTAGATGTAATTGCTTTTTAATATGGAAACTTCACTGGTCCATTAGAATTAAGTCCAATTGTGTAAAATATTAAACTTTGTAACTGTACTGTATGTTTCCTGAATAAAATAAAATAAAATAAAAAATAAAATAAAAAATAATGATTGAATAAGTATAGATGTAAATATAGTATTAGACTGTGTTAATCCCAGATTTTTATTTATTTACGGTTCCAAGAACCTTTTACATAATTACAATAAAACCAGTGAAAAAAAATACAACAAAAAGTAACATAATATTAAAAAAGAACAAAACATCGGGAAAAGTATACAGTGGTAAACAGTATTTATATATAAAAAAGAAAAATTACATCTGTAACAAATATAAATATTAACCTTTTTTAAAGAAAGGTAAATAAAAAAAATAGAATTTTATAAAAAAGAGGAAGAGAAGAAGAAAAAAAAAACGTGCTTTAAAAGGAAAGTTAAAAAGTTTACTTCATGGTTTATAAAAATATTAATATTAAACAATAATTCGTTTTTAAAATAATTATGCACACAAGAGTAAAGAGTTAACGCAAAAGTGAAGAACGAATCATTATTTGAATTTTATTTTTTTATTTTTTTTTACAAAACACAGCTCTTAATCATCAGCGGCGTGGTATAAAATAAATCTAAATCATCACTGTATTGATTTGCAAGTCGCTGCATGCGAATAATCGGTGAATTAAATGAATAATTAGTACCATGATGATGACTGTAAAACAAAATATTAAGTCTTGTTGGTCTATGTAGAATACGAAAGTTTATTAAAGTTAACAGTTCGGGGCAATCTATTTTATTATTTAATAATTCATAAATAAAAAAGAAGATCATTTATTGTCCTCCTGCTTGACAGTAATGGTAAATTTAAAGCAGTTATTAGGGATTTGTAATTTATTTCTGATACAGGTAGACCTAATTTAAATAGAATATATCTTAAAAACTATCTTAATAAAATAAAGTAAAATTAAACGTATATTTTAATATATTGACTGCCTTTATAAGTTTAACCCCGTTCTAAAACATTTGAAAACCATTCATCATCAGCTTAACTAAAATTGTTTTGTTTTTATTAACGTTTAAGTATTTCGATATTCATTAATCATTTCGCTTTGTGGTCAAATTTTACTAAATGACTTTATTAATGACGAGGGTTCTAAGTTGTAACCGAATGAATTGAATTCATAACTAATAATAATTGTTTTTGTACGAAGTGTTTCCTGGTTTCCGCAAAAAAAAATTTTTTTAATGATTTTTACCTATTTTCCTTATCAATCATAGCGTTCGATTAAATTTGTGGTTGTAACATTGATTACAAATGACCAGGAAATGGTTCGCAAATTCCAACACAATGATTTTTAATCTGGATTCTCAACTATGTTTATGTACGTATATGGCTAGTAATAACAAGGTAGAATCCGATCTTACCCATAAATTCTGGTTTAACTGGCTATGTACTTGTATTTTTATATGAATATACCTACATAATAAATAATTATATGGCAAACGTGTTGCTAAATACAAAGCATGTCGTACATTGTACCTAATCTATGAAGTTAGATTTTTTTTAAAGATCAAGGTCGAGTAAAGTTGTTTTTTTTATTTACTTTTGTATTAACTGTTTATGGGGATTTGAATAAAAATATCCCAAGTTATTGATTGTTGGGGTCATCTTCTCACCACATCAAGTGTCACCGGCGTTGGCAATAACTTCTAAAAAGGCCTCTCTGTCTTGCGCTGCCCGAAACAACTCTTCAACGCATCTCATTACAGTCCAGTCTCTTATGTTGCGCAGCCAAGACGTTTGCCTTCTGCCAGGTCCACGCTATGTCTCAATCTTGTCCATTAGTATAAGTTGGAGGGTTTTATATTTCTCCCCATGCAGGGTGTGTCCCAGACAATTGTCTGTTATAATTAGCTCTTCTCGGGACCTCTACATTGCTGGCCAAATCTGTCCACGGTATACAAAGCATTATTCTGTAAAGTTACATCTCGAATGCCTCCAATCGGTTCATAGTGTGTGCTTTCAAATTCCAGGTTTCTGAACCATATTACAGAACAGACCAAAACATAACATTTCACTATTCTCTGCCTATGTTTTGAATACAATTTATCATTGCGGAATGTGCTACGGGCCATTTCGATCCTGCATTTCACCTCCACATCTGGGTCTCCAGACTTTGTAATAATATTGCCCAGGTATTTAAATTGGTCCACCATCTCAAACAGTTCATTTTCTAGACGTAAAGTACGTAATGCTAGAGTAGTGTTCTCTGCCAAATGCCGTTCGCAACGTATTTTTTATGTTTTTTGTTTGTTTATGTATTTTCGCTTAATTTGTCTGTTGTTATTCAGGATAGGTTCATTCGTAGACACATTTTTCTTTTACGTACAACTGGCATTTAGCCAAAACGTTCAAAATATTGCATGTAACATAATATTATATCTTTATGGTTACCCACAAAGGTCCACGGTCGCGAATACAATGATAAGTTGGGAAAGTTATCTTCAATTGTCTATACAGTAAAATTTCGAATTTCCTGTATGACAATGTGTATATTTTTATGCAAATTCTAAATTATCTTCGTTAGTAACCTGTAATTAACTATGTTTTGAAAATAAATTTATTAAAATCATCGATAAACTTTTCATAAGGAAAATTCGATTTTACTTTAGAGGTAATTGAAGATAGCTCTGTTAACTTCATACAAGCCCTGGGCCCCGATTACCTGGGCCTGGTTTTCCGAAAATACCCTAAAATAATAAATATTATATCATTGTCGACTGTTTTTTTCTGTAAAATAAATAAATAATACATAATACTGTATTTCATGTTTCTTAAATGATGTTTTTTTTTACTATTTTGGATTGTATCAACTGTTTTTATGCATTGTCACAAAAATGGTTTCTTTTTACGTATGGTCCCAAAGAGTTTTTTTATATATCCTGAGAGCATAATATCTACTTCGTGTATTTTGATTTTTTGATAATAAAAATATAAAAAATAATTTCTCATTAAGATAACTCAATTGTGTTTGAAAAATATACTTAATAATTTGTTTTTTAAATGAGATTACATGTTTTTTTTTTTTGTTTTTAATTTTTTTAAAGAAAAATCCTTTATCAGAAAGTACCTTGTTCATAAATATTTCTAATACTTTTTGTTTTTTTTATTTTGAATCTTGATATAATGCACACGTACATATCGATATTTTTTATTCACTCAATGAAAAAATGGAAAGTTAGTTTAAGCTCAACGCTCGTAAATGAATTAATACGACTCTCAATATTATTATGGAGGCCAAATCTGTTGACCTTTCAATCCGCGTGCAAAATATAGCAGTCGGGAATTCAAGATCTTTTAGGTTCAATTTTTGCTATAAAAACTTTAAAACGCGTAACAATTAGGTAAAAACTTTGCCGTGCAACTTGCGTATTTATAATATTTTTAATCAGTACATATGTGAATTGTTTACTGTTTTTTAAATATTTTTTTTATTCTGTGTTTCTGCTCTCTTCAATATCCATATACAGTGTCCCAGAAATCAACGACAGTTATCAGAAAAATATTTTTTTTAAATTGGTAAAATACTTTTTAAATTTTAAGTATCGAAAAATAATTCGGAAAAACTGCCACCCTGTGATGATCTTCCAATTCCTGTGACTACAAATATTAACTTTTCTTATATTTTTTTTTGTTATGTAACCATGAATAACCTTTCTGTAAATTTCAGTTTAAAATTTAAATTTAAAATTTTAAAAATGGTTTATTATGGAAACCAGAACCATTCGAACCCGTAAAAAAGCACAGTTTTAATCGCAGACTTCGGGCGCACAGCGCACGGTATACAAATATAACTATTTTTGAAAAACACAAAACGTATCGACACAAAAAAAAATATTCTGATTCTCTGTTTAAAAAAAATAACAAAATCAGTTCAGTTTTGAGGTGCGGAAAACGGTAGAGCGAAACTTCAATTTTGTATATTTTAACAAAAGGTCGGACATGCAGTTGTCTTTTTCGCACAGTATCTGGGAGGCATCTGCAAGACAGTGACAGGAAAACAATGTTCGAACACCTATTTATCAAAATTCTATGTCCTCACAATAATTTATCTAAACCGAAACACAAAATTAATAATGTGTACATGTACATGTACATACATACATATCTAATTTGGACTAAATACAGTTATTGATATCAAACTTTTTATTGTGTTCATTTAATCTATTTAACAAGTACTCAAATCTTGCAATAGCAAAGCATTGCCGGGTTCAGCTTGAAAAAATCTACTTGGTAACATAAAAAATATTTTTATAAGTAATTTTGAATTCCCGCCAAAACGGTCATTGCATTGGCCACGCCCATAATACGTCACGATTTATGTTTATTTTCAACATTGTTCCTGACCGTGCAAATTATTTTAGAACATCGTCACGAATCTTGACGTCACAACTATCAATCCAAACATGTCGCGTTTTTCTATAGACATATTTTTTTGGAATTTCTTTTTTCAAGTTATTTGAGTATATATTATAAAAACATTTCTCCACTATATCCGTATTGACTTTGAAAATACAATTAATCAAGTTCCATGTCTTATATTTACATCGGTATTCGTAGCATGTGATATTTCCCTATTCACTATTAAACTAAGCAAAAAAAAACTGTTTTTATGCATCGTATTATCAGCGGTGTGATTTTTATTAAATTTTTGTATTTTTGAAATTACTTCGTGTTTGACGTCTAAAATTCTCTTCCCCTTCTTCTCAATGAGTTCTGCCGATTAGTCAGTTTACTTAACGTAATCTGGAAATATATCGCAACTCTCTTATCATTGGTTAATTCAGAAAAACTAATGACGTCATCAAAAGTAGTTCGTTTTTATTATTTTTTTCATCCGTTTTTAAGAAACTTCGCCACATAATTTAATGCTCCAATTTTAACCGCGCGTAAAAATGAATTTTCGTATCCAATTTCCTTATGGCTGAACTCTCTCGTTGCTCTCATATCACTTTGTTTTATTTTTTTTATATATATATATATATATTTGGACCCCTGTATTTAGTAGCCTTACTTGTCATGTTCAAGACTAAGGTACTCGAAAAAAATGTTTTTGTTTGTTTTCGGAATGGGATGTTCAATCACTGATTTTGGTTTATTACCTTAATGCGTCCAATCACCATTGTTGCCAAAGTTCAAGAACAATGGCTCGTGATAACTACTTTTAACTACAGTGTGGATATCTGTTAAGGATATTCCATCTTTTCTGCATTCTGCTTCAAGATTATGGCGGTGTAAACTAAAAAATGGGCTCTGAAATAACAGATGTTCGATACTCTGTGAAGAAATATCATTGCATGGACAATAGTCATCATTCCTTAATTTAAACCTAACTTCATATGATTTTTACATCATCTAGTCATCTAGGTTTGCCACTGCTTTGTCTTCTTTCTAGGGTGGTATAAAGAATTTTATTAGGGGTTCGATTATCTTTCATTTTGTGGACATGTCCCAACCATTGTAATCTTATTTTTATGAAATGTGAAATGCTGTGTTCACCATACAGTGCCTCTCATTTATGTTAAAATTGTCTCCTGCATTTGATTTAAAACACCGAATATCTTTTTCAATATTACGGATGAAACAATGTTGCATGAATGAGATTTTTCTTTTTATAAGATTAAAGTTTTACCTAACTTAAATTTTGCGATATCGTTTGTGTAATTTGAACAACATTTAACCTCGAACGTTCCCATAAGGCAACAATGACTTGATGTAAGAATTGTTCTGTGCCCAATACTCGAATATACTTGTAAGGTCATCGCAATCGTTTTTTCATCTCATATAGTACATTTAGCTTCCTACACACGTTCTTACGTCCTGACACATGCGCAAAATTTTTGTAGCAAATAAGTGTGTACACCACATGTTACAAATGTGCCTGCATTGCCTAGTCACATTTTTAATTGTCTTTAAGGTGATTCTAAACGAAAATATGAAATTAATTATTCATAGATGGCGCTTTTATAATTTTTAATTGAGAAATGTTATTTTTACGTTTGTTTTCAATGGGAATTTTACAAAACTTGGTTTGCGGAAACTTTACACTATATTGATTGTAACAAATACCAAAACAAAATAATTTTAGTCTTTTTCGTAAAATAGTGTACAAAACAAAAAATAACTTATCTTATTTAAATTTCAAATTTATTTCGTTTAACTTAATACTTAATAATGAGATAGTGAAAATGAAATTCGGTATGAACTAAAAAGATATTAACGTGGGTTGAATAGAAATTGGATTTTGCACCGAGTGCGAAACTTGTTTTTAACCAAAATGTTTCATAAGCTTCTTAAATTAGCTAGTTTCTGTAAACAAACTTCTAGTATTATTGTGCGGTAATAACAAATACGTCATGCAGTTATGCAGCGTGCACGACTGTTCCCATAGCTACATTTTGTTTTTGATGTCTATGTGAATGAAATATACAGTTCTGTCTGTAAAATACATAGAGCCAGAATCCCGGACAAGTGTTCCCGTCTCAGAACTCCTGAAAAATCCTGAAAACTGAAATCGAATAGAGATAAATCCCCGGAGACTATGAAATATTGCACTTTAACTGTTCATATAAAAACGTGGGTATATATTGTTACCTTTTTATTAAAAATAAATATTTAAAAATAATGTACTTTTTACCCGTGATCTCTGTGTGAAATATAATCAGAATCCCGGAGGAGTGGTTTCGACTCGATGGCTGCTTTCACGTGAAACTCCTGAAAAATAAATTGAAAGATGAAAAGTCCGCCCCGTATCGCAGTGGTCAACGCATTTGCTGACCATGTTTGAGGGAAGGGGGGGATTCCTGGAAGGGTTAAGAAGAAACATTTTTTATAGGGTTGTTTTACTCACTGCGATATTTCACTGTCGCTGGATAAGCACCCGAATCGTCTGATCACCCCGCCGTCATGAAACAGATGAACGAGATACGCATCATGTTATTCAACTTTGCGGTGGCCTACGCATCACCGTGTGTGGGTGGATGAAAGTTTTGATGATGGTACTTACATCTTATTTACAAAAATATTTTAATTCTTGATGTCATTATCGACGAGTTGTAAATAACCTACTTCTCCATAAAAAAAATAGAAAAATCTATTTGGGATAGAGTGGGGTTCGAATCTTCGACCTTCAATTTATAAGTCCTTGATACTACCACGGGACCACGACCCGCTCATATTTTCGATAATCGAACCTAATTTTCGTGTTATTTATATTTTTAAAATGGTATTCGTCTCTAGTTTGTATTCACCGAATTCACGTTGAATTTGTAAATATATTATGCAAACAGTTATTTTTTATTAGTAAAAATAGTTTTTTTTTTGTTGTAAAAACATATTCTATATATTTACAAAGTCTTTTTTTTTACATAAAAAACGTCCTTTTTTGCTATAAAAACATAACTTTTTTTTCGTAAAAACACATGTATTTATGCAGTCTTTTTTTAACGTTTAAATAATATTTTTTGCTCCACCTAAAAACTGTCTATTTTTGACGTAAAAACTGTATATTTTTGTCGTAAGAATAGTAGGTATTAATATTTTTATATAAATTCGTTTTTTCCATAATTATCATCATCACATTTCCGCACCTAATGGTGCATAGGGCACTGGATTGATACACCAATCGCAGCATATCTCGATCAATTTTGTTTTATGAAGATAAGGTCTTAAGCTTCAGGTACATGTCCAGGGACTATGAAATATTCTCGTGTGAAATACCCTTTTAAATAAATATTTCATATCAACCATGTCGGGAATCGAATTCGAGACCTCTTGCATAGTGGGCGAACGTGCTGACCACTACACCACGAGGCCGACATTATACAATACCATATCAAAAAAATAATTCATTCAGTTACCAGTCTAGACAAATAAATGGTGTGTATGTATTTTAAAGTAATTTTTGACCTTGCCAATTTAATAGCCAGGTACACAGAAGATGTAAAAAATATATTTACCTACCGAGTTGTTACATAATGTTGTTGAACCGGATCTTTTAGTTACACTGTCGAATTGCATGGGTATTATAGATTATTTAGCATCCATAATAAACTCACGAGTGTTGGTAGAATTCGTCTATTGTTTTTTTGTTAAACTACAACATGTCTTAATGTCCAATAACAGTGTCGAACACTGTCTTAAGTTCCCAAGCTTAAGAAAAATCACGTTTATTTTTTAAAATTTGACAGAAATAATTAACTTTTGTTGAGTAGCAAATGTATGTATGCGTTTGTCTACCACGCCAGAGGAGGTATTTCGATAGTATATTAACAAACAACGACTCAGCTCTCCGCTACGAACGGAAGCTAAGTCTCATTTACAATAATTATATTTAGCCTCTATTAATAATAATAATAATTTTAAGCTTTTCTTTAAAAATAAAGTGGATATAAAACAAACACCACATTTCACACAAATCATTTCATAAACCACACTCCTTATTAAAAACTATGAAGATACCACAAATGGAGTCATGTGTTAAACATATTCTCGTCACATTTTGTAGTCCTGTTCAGAAATTGTATCATATATATATATATATATATATATATATTATATTCAGAAAACATAGTCATACATAAAGAGTATTAAAAACAACGATTTTCTAACATAAAAAAACCAAACTAGTTTTCATAAATTATGCAAAAGATTTAAACACCAAATATGATAAAAAATAAGTAAATAATAAACTCAAGTGAGGAAAGAATAATTGTTAACATTTGCGTTTTCCAAGGAGGTTATCATTGGTAATAAATAAAAATACCGAATGCACACCCCGAGTCATCCACGCACACACACATAAAAGCACATATAAAACATACACAAACATTATACACTACATGCGGCACATATATGTAAATAGCACAAACCACTCAAGATGTACATACAGCAACTATCCCAAATAATCAACTCCAGGAAGAAATTTTCTGTACAAATGCAACGTGCAGTTAAAAATGTCTACAATTTCTTTTCATGGTCATGTCATACCATATATATGTGCTATAAACTATTTATTAAAATAAAAAAATCAAAAATGGCCCACGCTTAGACGTTGTAGCTTTGTGGGCATTTTTTCCAATTCATGTTATAGCTTAATTTAAGTGTATTTTTGTTATTATATTTCTATGTAAATAATATATGTATGGAAAAATAAACAAATAATTTATTTTTTTTAAATTAAATACTGAGTCCATTATGATTTCTACAGGTATGTCAAATGAATAAATTCGTGGTATAATTGTTTTTACAGGTTGGTATATAAAAAAGGGAATTTTATCTGGTATAGCGAAGAGGACAACGGAAACCAATATTTTTTAAAGGGTACGGCGAATCAACCATATTATTAAGAATTTTGAAGAGAAAAATTAAATCACATGTAAGACGCCATTTTTGGAGTGATTCCATATTAAAATTTATCAAAGATGCGCCGTAATCATTTTCAAAGTTACCGAAACGATATTCTAGGCTCCTTATAAATTTCTTTTGAATGTACTCGATTTGATTAATATATACATTATACTGAGGGGACCATTCTAATGAAGCGAATTAAACTTGACTACGCACATAAGTATAGTAAAAAAAATTGAGTGTATCTGGTGATGAGAATGGCTTGGAGATTCGTAAGATAAACCCTAGAAGTCTATACGCCTTATCTACTTTTGTATTTATGTGATCTCTAAATAAAAGCTTATCATCCATCAGTACACCCAAATCTCTCGCTTTTATTGAACGATTAACAATTTTCCCAGATAGTTTTTGTTCAAATACTATACTTTTTTCTTTCGGGTAAATGACAAGACAAGATATTTATATCTGATTGTCCTTGCAATAGCAACAGATTCTATCTAAGTCATCAGCGTATAGCAAAAAAAAATAGTTTTGAACTTATATCATTGATATAAATAATTAAAATATATTGTATTTTGTACGAAATTGGTACTGTGTTAGGTTTATTTTTTGTCGTTGTAATAATATCAATGTTCTTACACAAATAAAGCACTGTATGCACATCAATAAACTTAAATAAAATAAATAAATAAATTCACCAATACCTAGACTACACCGGGTAGGTAACGAGTTTAGTGAAGTTGATATATTTCGTCTGTCTTTATATACACGTAATTATAGGTTAAGTATTCGAAAGGCTATGAATCAATCTAAGTAACATATCTTAATGCTGTTCTTTATTTACTCAATTTTACAAAATGCTTATTTATCTTTTTTATGTATCTCTATAACAATACATATATTTATTTGTATGTGTATGTATATACATGGTGTTCTTTAAACCCTGTCACATCTGAAACCACAATGATCAGTATGAGCAAGAACACATATTGGCACATTAAAATACTTTTTTAGAACGAATAAAATTTAAAAAATAAAATATCAAAAAAAGCAAATGGTTGCTTACTTTTGCAGGTGTGAAAAGAGGAGGGGGAAGGGGGGAGTGTGACACTGCGCCGCGCTCCCCTCATTTCTCCCCTGCAGAAGTAAGCAACCATTTTTTTTTTTTAATGTTTTACTTTTAATTTTTTTTTTGTTCTTAATATTTTTAAAAATATGCTAATATGTCTTCTTGCCCGTACTGATCATCGTGGTTTTGGATGTGACAGGGTTTAAAGAACAACCTGTATAGTATATAAATGTGTGTACACATGTATGTATGTATGTGTATGTATGTGTGTGTATTTATGTATGTAAATATATTAAATATCTTTCTGTATATTCCCATACCTATGTGGGTATATTTCCTTATTTTTTACTTATTATTGTATCTTTTAGTTTTTCTTATGTTATTCTTAATTTATTTCTAATGTATGTATTTTATGTTACTTTAGTGTACTTTAATGTATTACCAATAAATGTCAAAGCCTGAAGGGCGTATAAATAATTTTTAAAAAATAAGTAAAATAAAATAATATTTAAAAAAACCACTGAACCTTCTCATGATGTTGGTGAAACTAAAGCAAATTATTTCACTGGGAAAAGCCTCAAAAACTTATATTCTTGTATCAGTTAGTCACATCAACATTATTTTCAGTATATCCAAATCTTTGTCGATAAATACTAATTTGTAATATAAATAATCATTGTTTTAAAAAATAATCATGTTTTATTTTTGTTCCAGATCAGCAGTATGCGGTCTCTTGTGTTCGTGTGTTTTTTTATGGTCATATCAACAAATGCATTTTCAAGTAAGCTATGCGATTTGTATATTATATTGCTTTCTATGTTCATAGGTACATCATGCTACCTGTACTCATTTTATATAAACCTGTATCATTTTATATAATCACTAAATTTGCTGAAAAATATTCAACTATTGCTGAAATGTATTATAATAATAATCACAAAAAAATAGTCCCTGGACTAGCACCTGAAGCGTAAGACTGATCATCTTACCTACATGTAACAAAAGTGATCAAGATATGCTGCGATTAGTGTACCAATGCAGTGCCCTATGCATCATTAGGTGTGGAAAGGGAATGAAGGTGAAAGAAGAATATGTATGCATATTAGAGATGAAATGGGTATCCGGTAATTATCCAGTATCTGACCTATACGACCTAATTTACTATCCGGCCGGATGTCGGATAGTATCTCAATATCCGGCATATAGAGATGAGAATAAAATCAAATTGATACGATTTCTTCATATTTTTATAATCCAATTCTACAAATCATTTATATTTTGTTAACTATTTTGCTTTTTAAGAGTCATTGTCGACCTAACAGACACGACTTTCTACTTTTTTCATTACTTTGATATAAATTACCACTATATCACTCAACTGTTTTATCTGCATAAAGTACCACACCTTTTCGCACATAAATATTTCAAAGCTAGCTCCACCTTTGTGTAATCTCATCACATCACTGTGTAATTCTGTTATAATTACTGTAGGTAATTAGTTATGTATTTCTACACATAAATAATTATAAATAACTATTATAACCAGACTTCACAATAATTCTTATAATAGGGTATTTTTGTATTTTTTTTAAACAAAGGGATATTCATAGTGCGAATTGTTTGAGAGGGAGAGAAATTTTAAAATAAACAATATTTCTTATTTTAGTAGTTTTTAAATAACAACTAGCTTACCCACGGCTTCACTCGCGTGGATTTAGGATAAAAATAGTTAATTAATTAGTTTTGTTGTTTAACACTTACCATTTTCCCGATTACACATATTTTAACGAAATGAAAAGTAGCCTGTATCGATTGCCGGTCTTGCCAGACATCGCTACGCAAAAAATTTAACATTCGTTAGTCTATGGCGACGTAGCGTCGTTATTCTGTTTTAATATAATTTATTTTGCCACTAAAAATTTTCCAGAGGGAGTGATATTTTTTCAGAATGAAAAGCAGCTTATGACACTTTTTAACTCTCCGGCTATCTTTATGCAAAAAATTACATCGGTTGGTCGCTCCGTTGCGGTGTGGATGAAACACTAACAGGCAAATCTTTCATCCAGAATTTCATCTGGTCCCCCACCAGATATATTTAGTCCGGAAAATTGCGAATTTTGCGATTTTTTGTTTTAAAGGTGGACAGACTTAACATTTTGTCTGTGAACACAAATAGCTCTAAACTTTTTTGTTTAAAGCTATTAACTCGTTCCCTTCCTGCTTTTTAAACGATAGCTAAGAATTTTAGCTAAAATTTCACTCTTTAGAATTACATTTAGGTGAAAAAGCTTCTTTACAATCTCAAAGCTTTATTTTGTTTTATTTCTAGCATCATGTTGATATAACAAATACGGCTTGAGATATTTAAGTTTCCACAAATCCATAGAACTGCAAAAACTTCTGCCCCTAGTAAAACAAATACAAACACAAAAACCAAAAATCAATAAAGTTTAAATAATTATCATTTTTAACTACCAACGTATTGGGTGATTGCTCACAATAAATCAAATTTTTTTAAATGGCAAAGCAACCATTTTATTTATTTTTGGACCACTTCATTTGGACTTTTTCTAATAGTGAGTTATTAACAACTCGTTGAAAATGACTCCAAAATCGAAATATGTTGATAAATCGTAAAAACGCAAATACTTATTTTCAATTTAAAAAGAGAAAAATTTCTCTTGTCATACGTGTTTTGGGTATCAAATAATATAATACAGGAAAACCTTTTAAATAAATCATTACAATTTCAATTATAATTTGTATTAAACAATATTGTTTACATCAATATTTGAAATAACTGAGTCTATTATTTTACACCTTTCTCTTTTCTATTGATGTTTTTCAATTAAAATCAGTATTCGTCGTAAAATTTTGACATCTTTTGTTTAACTTTTTGGTAGCATGTTTTTTAATGTAATTAAAATAATATGATTGGCTTAGGACAGCATCCCATACTGGAATCAATATTATATATGAATATGAATAATTGATTAGTGAATTCAAAGTTACGATAGTGCTCCAGTAATCATGACCATCACAATTTGATTTTATGAAAGGTGTGTTTTACACTGCATTGTTGGAATAATTATTACTGTGCATCCAGTTATGCAAGAGTTATTATTTATTTCCGCGTAGAAGTTCATAAACTTATGAGTTAATAATCACACTACAGTGGTTATTACGATACACTCCTGAGCAAATATACACATATTTACATATTAATGCATATATTATAACAAACTGCTTCTTAGATTCCGCTATTGTGACCACTAGGGGATCTACTCACACTTTAAATGCATGTTTTTTTTGTTATTATATTAATTACAAGTTTCTAGAAATTTTCAAAGAAAATCTACTTTCAGATCGGCAATAGAAGGTACTGGTTTTATACAAATATACACATTTTCATACATAAATATAGATTTTACTTTATATCGACTCGATATGTACAGATGAAGATAGCGTTTGTAATCGCAGCCGTGATCTTAACTGAAACCTTACTTCTTCTAATGCCTTCTTATATTACTCTAAATTTTTAAATCAGACAGTTTAATATTATGTAGTTTTAGCTTAGTTAGAATGTAAATTTAATTACAGAATTCAGTTCAATCCATTACACCATAGAAGCCGTCATTTTGGCACACGTTATATCTTCATGTTTTTTTTTTTTTATTACTTTTATGGGTGCAGACCTTAATTTTAAAAAATATTACATTTAATTTACTGTCTCTTCTTTTACTTTATTTATTTTGGATTTCTATTTTTGTTATTGTTTCGGGATTCTATTAATACTTCCTTTATTTTTAATAATAAATTTCTTAATTACAGAATATGGCAGATCCTGTAAGGACATCGGCTGCCTCAACAGTGAAGTGTGTGTGTTGGTAGAGGATCCCTGTAGTTACGGAAGGACCTCGGACTGTGGGATGTATCCTACATGTAAGAGGAAGACAGCTGCGGATGGTGGAGGGGGTAAGAAAACTTTATTTATCATTTTGTTTTACTCTATTTTATTTTTATTTAATCACAACATAATACATTCATTTATAGGTACAGAGACACAGCTTATAGTGACACAATCAGAAATGACAAATGCACGATGAACTTGCTCCGAATCGTTAGAAAATCCGTGCTGAATCGGGATACATATAATGCATTCATAAACATACATATACATGCACGTAAATACAAACAGACATACATTTATATATTCTTACACGAATAGACATCTAAATATTATAATTATAATTTATTTATTTAAATATTATCTTTATCCATACATATAAAGGAGATAAACCAAATATGGAAAAACTTCGGGGAAAAAAAAAAAATTACTTTAATTAAATTATTTATTAAAAATATTGTTTTTTATTGGGAATGTGTGTTGTTTTGTAACATAATATCATCAAAATATTACAATAAACGAATTTTTAAAAAGGGCTCCCAATGTGGGGATACTTAGAATTTTAGTTTTTCATGCATGACATTTGAAATCGATATAATCGGCCCCCAAACACTCAATATGGTACCTATGACGACAGGCTTTGCACTGGATTCACTTATTACCTTTGATTTCATGCCTTTTCTCAAAATTATTTTTTTCTTTTGAAAGCCTTCCAGTTCTGTTTGTTGAGATTCTAGAACCTGGATACAACCTGGGAAATTAAAAAAAAGTTTATTTTACTAGAAACAATGTTCCTAATTTCAGACAACACTTCATATTAGGGTCCCCCAAATATTCTATATTAGGAAATGATTGATTTTAAAACAAAATCAGTACAAACAAATATATTCACAAAAATAAATCTACCTTAATTTTGTTTTAAAACATAATGAAAACATAAAACCTTAGACTGTAATATTGTCGATCAGTAAAAAAAATATAATTTGGTGGAGAAAATCAATCGAAAAATAATAAAATTTACGTCAATATCAAAACAGAAATGCACAAAAGCCTAATCACTATCTCTGAAGCTTGTAATGCATCTGGCATCCGGGCTGTTCTTAGATGTGTTTTCTCGGTCGTTGGGGAAGCCGGTACGCTGGGTTATAGTGAGCGGTCTCTCTTAGTTTTTGAGAAACTCCGTCGTCTCATATTGGGGACGTATGCCAACATTCGGTACATCTCCTCTAATAATTGGACATCTTCATATAAATCCATCACTCAAATGAACATTTTTGTCACCTGCATTGCGATTCTGAATGCTCTTTAGGGGGTAGAGATAGCGTTGCAAGCACGTAATCTACGTTTGAAATCGAAATCAAAATCACACTGTTGGTGGCAGTGTTGTGCGCACATCCATGGTAACACATTGCACATCCTATAAAATGGAGTCGTAACTCAAAAAAACAGAATTTCTAAGATTGCCTAAAAAATAAAATAACGTGGTGTCTCAAACAATTGTTTCTGTATTCTTTTTTTTCTTTTTATTTTTTAAAGCAATGCGGATGTGTATTTATTTAGATTTGTCTCAAAAATTTCGTTACGTTTTTCAAAGAAAATCACGATTTTCATTTTTAAAAAGTAGTAGAATCAATTATAGGATATGGCGTAAAGTCGTGGATACATTCAACTCAACCTATTTAAATAATCCAGGGTCTACAGTACTCTATAGTTAAGAGGATTGTACCAGCAGAGATTTACAGACAAAGAAATGCTAGAGTTCTCATGTACAAAACACTTAAGACTCTGCCAGTTTGGGGATTACTGTGACTTTGCATCATTTTAGAACAATTTAAAAATAATAATTTCAAAATTCCTCTCAAACATAACCATAATACACGCTTTACGTATAATGATAGTTAAGTAGTTCCAAAAATATGTAATCAGCAACTAACTAGCATTTTCAATTTATTGCCAAAAGAACTTAAATTTAACACGCAAGCTAACAAGAGCAAAATAAGGGAGTGGCTACTCGATCAAAAGTTTATAAATGAGTAGTTATTACACTACCTTATGCGTACAAATTTGTATTTTTATTTTTAATGTTTTACATATTTTCTTTCTCGGGTTTGAAAAAAAACAATTTATTTGTATCTATACAACTGATCTTTCCGGCTGCTGATTATATCTGAAAATTAATTATTTTATAAATTTAGGTGATATTATATAAGTTAGTATTAATAAAAATCTCCACCAACAAGTCACAGAAAGTGGCGTGGTGGGATTTTAGCTACTGTAAAATTAATCTAAAAAAAAAAAACTAAATTGCGAAAAAAATATTTACGTAAATAAAAAAAATATTAAGAAACAGAGACACGCTAATGGTAAATACTTGTGTAAAAAATCACTGCTCTTGTAACAAAAAAAATACTAGTACATACGAGTATATTATAGTAATATGCAGATGCCACTCTTGAAATATTTTTACCAAAATTATTTATCTTTTTTGGCGGCCTCCGCAGTGTAATGGTTAAGACACTTGACTTAAGAACGAAAGGTTCCGTGTTCGATTCCCGATGAGAACACATAAATAAAGTTGGATTTTTCTTAAGCCAAACTGTGTTTTAATTCACCACTGTAATTGGGCCTCCGGCCTGTTGTGGTGCAAAAAAAATGTTACAAAAATGGTCCCTGGACTGGTACCTGAAGCGTAAGACTGATCATCTCACCTTCATGTAACAAAAATATGGTCAAGATACGCTGCGATTGGTGTACCAATGCAGTGCCCTATGCACCATTAGGTGCGGAAAGGGAATGATGATGATGAAATGATATTTCTATTGATTTGGACTTCGACATTCAAATTACGGTTAACGTTAGGAAGAACATTTCTTTTGAAACTCATCTTAAAACCGCAAATGTGTAAGTTCTCAGACTTGAGATATTGCCAATAAATTAAGAAATCTTTTTTAAACTCAAACGTCAAATTTCGTATCATTAAATCGCCCAGGAATATGGTTCTTAGTGCAAACAGACTTCTGTCTAAATATATTTTATATGAAATTTCCTAGAAAATATTTTTAGAACTTAAGCCAAAGATATAAGCCAATAATGTACCACAAAAAAAAATTCATTAAAAAGTTTGTCCAACATACAAATGTTTATCAATGCGAATATTGTTTATTTTTAATATACAAGTGTATTTATGTGTTAAATTACAATAACAAATCACAAGCCGGGTAAATGTCTAGACTCCCACTTTTCTTCTCAAAAATATTCTCCGTCTCTGCCGTAATATAAAATGTTGATCTTGATATCTCCCTAGAGTGTGGATTCCAATCATGAACTAAAAACATGTTGGTTAACATTATTTAATTCTAGTTCCTGCGCCATTGATTTCGAGTTTCTCCTTATGTTTGTAGACAAATCATGAAATTTATTTACGTTTATATCTATGTTCAAGTGATCACTTTACTCACTGCGAAATATTCACCATTGTTCATTTGTTTTAGTTCAGTGGTAAAAAATCTTTTTTTTTTAAATAGACCTTGTTACATCGATGCCACACAAGTGTTAATAAATGTTAAACTTTTCCTAATTGCGTTTTTTTTAGAAACTCACAACGAACCGGCTGCCAAACCGACAACGCCGAAACCGATCGCGGAACTCAAGCCCCAACCGCAACCGCCGAGGTACGACGACTCCGCCCCCAACTACCCCCCGCCCGCGCCGCCCAGGGGCTCTTCCTACGGCAACACCCACGGCGGAGGCAGCTACCCCAGCAACGGAGGAAGCAACTACCCCAGCAACGGAGGAAGCAACTACCCCAACAACGGAGGTTCTAGCAGCGGTAGCTTCCCCAACCCATTCTCAGCTTTCGGATTTGGAAGCAATACCGGTGGAAGCGGAAGCAACGGTGGGAACCCACTCACTTCCATCCTGTCGAACTTCCTCAGCAACTTCACCAAAGGAATTCCTTCCTTCAACCCGTCGTTCACGAGGCCAGGTCTGATTGAAAACAACAGGAATTCTAACCCGTCCAATCCCTACGGAAACCCTTCAAACCCTTACGGCAATCCATCCAACCCCTATCCGTCCTACCCTAACAATGGACAAGCAGGCCAGGGACAATACTACCCTTCGTACCACCAGCCCTCTAACTCCCAAGCCGGTCAGCCGACCCAGCAGAACGGATACTACGCCAAGAACTACGGGCAGAGCCACGCTGGGAAAAATGTTGCCACCACAAGAAGCCCATCGCTGTTCGGATGGCATTTTGGGTAATTTCTGCATTATATTTGAGGTGTTGGCGCACTTGAAATGAAGTTTTCAGTTAATTTTTACTTTTAATACACCGCTTTTGTGATTTGGCTTGTATTTTCGTATATTAAACTGCATGATGTTAATTTTTATTATAATACTACCCTGTAGTTTTGTTCCTATATTTTTCCTAAATATTTCATCGTCGGGAATTTTAGAAGCTGTAAAGTACAAAGTGAAAAAAAGCAGAAAATAAATCGCGTTTCGTGATTTTGTTCTTCATAGGCTAAAACAAAAAATATTTTCTACTAAAAATTTAATATCACAATTTCCTTATGCATAGGGCTCTGCATTGGTTCACTTGCAATGTATGATGATCATTTGATACGTTCAGGTAAGATGTTCAGTCTTACGCTTCAGAACCAGTCCAGGGACTATGAAATATTGCAGTAAAACTTTCTCTTTTAAATACGTAACTGGTGTATACCCTTTGGGGAATCGAACACGTGACCTCAGTCATTGTAGGCTTAACCTGTAGTCAAATAAGAGATATACTAATTTCCGCTCTATTTACTTATTCAATGTTTTCACCTGAATTTAGTCATTTAGTCAAAAACATTTATCCAAGATTCCGATTCTAATTCACACCTAGAAAAGGGTAATGTCACATACTACGAATACTAATAAAAATATGTGAAAGGACATAGAAAACAACAATAGTATTTTTTAAATCAATATGGATGTTGTTGAGAAAGGTTTTCATGGGTAACTTTTAAAATTAAATTGTTAAAAAATATGTGTCCACAAAAACACGACGTATTTGGCCTTGACATTTGTGACGTCAAGATTCGGGACGATGTTCTATTTAATTTTAAACGGTCACAAACAAAGTTCAAAGTTTATCCGATTCGTGACGTATTAAAGACGTGGCCAATGCAATGGACCGTTTTCGTGGGAAATCAAAATTATAAATTAAAAAATATTTTTTTAGCTACTAACAGTTACAATTTATTTTTTTTACTGGTCAATATTTCATGGATTAATTTAAAATCGTGATATTTCCCTGTTGTATTTTTCATTCTGCCCGGGATAAAAAATTAATGTGTTCAGGCAAAATTGTGAAGAAATGTGAAGAAAAGCAATTGACACTCAAGTTTTTTACAGCATTTTAAATATTCCGCCGACGATATATTTTATAGCACTAAGATTTTTTTTAATATAAAGAAGTTTATACCAAATATTTTAGTTTTTAATTACAAATTATCGTCAGGCCAACGCCCAAGTCAGAAATCTGCCAGCTTTTGAGATATCATCATTATCTTTCCCCTTTTCCGTACCGATTTGTGCATAGGGCACTGTATTTGTAAAGGTATTAATGGCAGAGCCTTGAACATTGTTTGTATTACATAAAAGTAAGATGATAAGTCTTACGCTTCAGATTCCAGCCATTGGACTATGAAATATTGCAGTGTAAAAACACGTTTTTAATTAAACATTTTATGTTAATTTTGTCGAGAATCGAACCCGAGACCTTACGCACTGTAGGTAAACGCACTGACCTTAGATTATGAAGCGTTTTAAACTTTAAACATCAATAGCACTTTACAATAACATTTTTTGATGATATGTGATTCTGAAACTCACCTGACTTGCGGATTTATTTTAACAAATAAATATGAAATTATAGATTAATTACAAAAAAAAATAATTAAACTAAGTTACATTAAATTCAGTGAATATCGAAAGTGGGATGTAATAAAATTGTTATATTATTATATTTGGAATATTAATTTATTCACTAAATTTCAAAACTTTTTTTTATGTTATATTTAACATAGTCTTGTAAAAATACATAATAAATAAATATATATAATCGGTAAGAAGATAAATATTTTTAGCTGTAAGCAATGAAGAAGTTCAGTGCTAGTAGATATCGGATATAAAAAATGTTTTCTTACTCGCGGTAATAATTAGAGCATTTAATTGTACGGAAAAATTTCTCGAAATTTTTTTTCGAAATGAAAATGAACTACTTTAAATGACATCACAAGTTCTTCTAAATCAATTCACCAATCAGGACAACTCACTGAAAAGAATTAGTGGCGTCATGAGTAATTAAAAAATAGCAATCCTTCTAAAAAATTGTAGCGATAATAATAGGGCACATAAAAAAAAAAAAAATTGTCTTAGTTCGATAGTCTTACCAAAAAAATAAATTGGAAATCCACTGAACTTCATCATTAACAAACCCACATTTATATTAAATTTATTCATAATATACAATAATAATAATTGCAATAATTACATGCTGCATGTCAATTGTATCTCTAATACATCATTAAATTAATTGTACGCTTACGAATATAATTCCTTTCTGTTTTACACATTCTTGTTATATTTTTTATTTTAACCACTAATATTTTTTCGCTGTTGCACTTTTAAATAAATTATTTTATCAATGTTTTTATTTATTATTTAACCCGTGATTCTGTTAAAAGATTTTTGTTTTTTAGAAAAAATAAAAATTTACGTTCTTATTTGGGCCATTTTCAACTAGTTTTAAATAGCTCACTATTAGGAAATGGGAATCAAGTTGGGGTAGAGTGGGATTCGAATCACGGACTTTCGAGCCGTGAGTCCGAGACACTAGCCACGGGACCATAACCCAATCCTTTTAAGATGTTACACCAAACAGTTTTGAAATTCGCTTGTTAATTCTACATATCTTCGTTGCGCCTGCAATATGTACTGAGTGATTTTTCTTTTTTTTAATTTCTCATTAAGATTAAACAATTTTATTTTCAAAAAACATACTCAAATATTCTATCAAAAATTCGATATTGTGTTTTTCCCTTTTGTTATTAACAAAAAAATACGTTAAAAATCCGCCATTAAAAGTTGCATTTTTTATGTTACTTAACAGGTATTCCCGGCTCCACCATGATATAAATAGTAATTAAAAATATATCAATTATTTTACAATAATTCATTTTAAAATCTAATTTGGAAGACCCGTCACAAAATGTATGTTTGATTGAGATGACACCTTTTTTTTATTTTTGTATATTAAGGGTTTGTTTTACACGCTTTTATATTACAAATATACATATTACCTTTTGACAGTCACTATAAAATATTGAGCAGGTTTTTTTTTTTTTAATTGAATTTGTTCATTGCTCAAAATTTGTTGCAACAGAGAGGGAAAACATTTTTAAAAAGGGAATTTGGAAGTCTTGCCATTTACATGGCTTACCTGTCATTGGCTGATTTAAGTGGCCACTTTACAACTGTAAAATTCACCATTTTGCCCATGTTCAAACATTCACATTTCCTTAACTCTTCCATCTTCCGACTTTTATGAAGTAAAAGAGCTGAAACCTTTATCGTGTGGGTGAGATTCATTCGGCGAACATTTGGACATACTAAAAAACATTGTTGAATTTATTAACTGGTTTAAAAAGAAGTATAAACATTGGAAAATTGTTTAAAGGCGTTGCCTAGTTGGTAAATTGGTTCAGCCGGATGAATCTCACCCACACGATAAAGATTTAAGCTCTTTTGCTTCACACAAGTTAACAGATGGAAGAATTGAAGAAATGTGAATGTTTAAACATGGGCAGAATGGTAAATGTAGAAGTGTGTCAAATAGCAATTTAAACCAGCCAATGACTGGTCATAAGCCCTGTAAATGGCTAAACTTTCATATTCCTTTCTCAAATATGTTTTTCCTCTTTGTTGCTACAAATTTAGACCTTATAATTTCCTAGGGAGGAAATCCAACCTGTCTGCAAATATTTGGACATACTCAAAACATTGTTTGATCTTTTTTGTTAATCATGGTTTACGGGAAAAATTTAATGTTCGTTCTGCGAACTAATTGGAACGATCGGGGGATCCTTAGTTTTTAATATAGTGTTGTGAGTGTGGGAAACTCTTTTTGTTTATTCCTAATCAATGAAGTAATCTACAATCAATTTGTAGTCACAAAGTTGTTTTACCGGCAGGACATTAGAGAATTTTAAATATACACCTTCGCCCATATATTCCATCTCACGGATTATGCTCTTCGGTACGAACCCCTTTTATGTGTGGGTTATTGCCTTCCGTGCCTTCATAATCTAACGGACTTTTGTCATGATCAGCGTGATGCTACTGCCGAAAAATATAAAATATTCCCTTCTCTAAAATGTTCTTTATCACTTTTGTAATATATATATTTTTAATTATTAAACAATACTATTTTTGGTATACTTTTCACAATTACCCTTCAAAACTGTAAAACATTTTTTGTACAATCTTCAAATATTTTTAAAATAAATAAATGGTGGAGGAAAAATCTAATAAATTAATTGACTTAATAAATGAATAATTATTTATTTATTTTCTTTTTCAGTGCTGCCGCTGTTCTCTTCATTATGACAAAGTTTTATGTTAGATATTAAAAATATGAAAAACCTTTGTCATATTGTATTTTAAAAATAAAACATTATATTTCAAAATGAGGTGCAGTTTACACGCATTGATAGTCATATAACATATATTTATAAAGTTTGTAATATTTTCATATTTTATATGTATTTATTATACCATAGATAAGATTCCTTTTTATTTTATATGACGGCACGCTTTAGCGATTTTTGATATTCAAATATAATTAGGTAACATGCAACTTTAAAAAGATATAGCATGTGCAGATCAGCAAGTGCATCAAAACTAATTTGTTCATCGTATATACAGTGTACAATATACCTCCATAGAAAAATACAATTATATGAATATTTCAATTGTTAAAAAAAAAAAAAAACACGCACCTAACTAATTCAATTTGGAATTCACTCTGTCATCTACAAAATCTATGTAATTCACATTTCTCAAAACATTATTCAGTCAAATTATATCTGAATATTTTATTATATGGAAAAATGGAAAACCCAATTACAATCCTTAAATTGAATAATGAAATATTTTGATGAAGTGATTTGATTAAGAAATTACATTTACCCTTTATAGGATACCTAGAACAAAGAGGTATTTTACATACGTATACCAACAGAATTGAGGTCCATATTTTCAATAATTTTATATCAATAATAAGTATTTTTATCACGAAGAGTATCATAATAACGTACAATTGAAGATCAGTCTGTTACTCAGATTTTTAGATACAATATGTTTATTATTTTTTAAATTAACGCATTTAATTCGGGTTGGAAGACTAAAATCAAAATAAAAATGTGTCCTATAAAGGGTTAAAGAAGATTTAATAACTTTACGAGCTAGAGCCCATAAGCAGAATTAGATTTCTCATTTATTAATTATTTTTTGAAACTTGATGTTACCATAAGATATTTTTATTTACATATCGCAAACTTGATTAGAAAATGTATTTGAAATAGTAATTATGGGTAAAATTATGCACTCAATAAACTCAGATAACATATAGCACCTTAGGGCGAAAACGATTAAACTCAAAAAAGCTTTAAATGAGTTAAGATCATAAAACGATTTCAATGAACATTATCCATCTTTCTGCATTAAAAAAAACGCAACATTCGGGTGGGAATAGGACAAAACCGTTACATCGGTCTCTTAATTAGGTTCCGTGTCAGCACGGAAGCGACGCAATTAGTGTTGTGTTTACTTTGCTGTGTGAAAGACGCAACGCAGACAAACATAAAGTGACCGATAGCCGGTTGAGTCGATTTTATTCCGATACAAACGGAATGTTGACTTAATTTTTTAAAATATTAAAACGACCCATTTAGCTTTGTGATTGTTTTGTTCCGACTTACCGATAATCTTAGTGACTTATTTAAGTTAATGTGATTTTATTATTTAAATTATCGATAGTCTTGGTGACTTATTTACGTTTATGTAAAATATACTTTACACGATGCACGAAATCGTGAATAAATAAAAACATGTTTTCGGTGACCTGATCTGACCTAATAAAATGGTGTCATTATCTTATTTATCAAAGTGTTTTTGTTTGCTTTTTTTTTCATCTAGTAATAACTCATTAAATAAATGTCTTGTTTAAATTAACAACATTTTACTTTTTGTACGCTTTTCTTCACAGATTCATATCTGATAGCCTTCGGTATAATTTTTAACCCAAAATTTGGTGCTTACTTCGAAAAATACGAAACATTCGACAAAAAAATAGGAAGGTGTCACAATGTCTTTTGCGATTTCCCAAAAAGTTGATTTTTCGAGTTAACTCGTTTTCGCCCTAAAGGTGCGATATTTATGTTTGCAGATAAATTCAGTATTGTTAGACTTGCAAAATAAAAGTATGGAATTGATTACGTCTATTAAGAACACTAATGAATGCCCAAATTTGGCTCACTAATCGATATTGGTGCTATGAGATGGTTTTTAATGAAAGACAACTTGTATGTTAGAATTAAACTAAGCCTTACTTGAAGTGTGCCTTAAAATAACAGTTCCATTTTGTTTATGTTAACAGACCTTAAGAACCGTCCATTGTTATTTTGTTAAAAAATTAAGCATAAAGAAAATCACTTAACAACTTCTAATACACATATTTTTTGATTAGCTACACAATTCAAATATTGAATGTTTTTAAATAATGAGACTCAAACAATTTGCTCCTTAGGGCCTTACCTTCCTAGGTATAAAGTTACGCCTAGGCATAGTGGTGGAATAAGAATAGTATTCCCATTTTTATTCTTCCATTATAATAAGGGTGGTATTTGCATTTGTATTCTACCACTGTGCATAGGCGTAACTTTATACCAAGTTTATGAGTAAGGCCCTTAGTATTTCGCACAGTGACCTCGCAAAAGGTTTTCACAAAATGCTACCAGAAATCAACAGTAACAAGTCATTATTACATACATACTCAACAATCAAATTTTCGGGACAAATAATTTGTCTTTCAAATGAACTAAATACTCCAAAAAAATATACCCAAGAACAATTTTATGCTACGAGTATTTACCCTGTGAAAATGTTTGAAAAAGTGTTTTGTTAGTTTGCTTTCCACCGTTGAATATTAAACTATTTATTTATTAAGGTGTATGTACATTTCATATTATCTACCTCTTTTTATTATAAATAAATAAATGTATTTTTGTTAGATATGCAACGATTATTTCTCGGTGTGTTAAAATATTCCTCAATAAAGGATACATAGTTAGAAATATAAGGTTTGTATTTTTTGGTGTGCAGATTTATTAAGGTAAATAAATAACGAACTTTCTTACAATTAATTACATCTCCATTATAGTACCGTTGGCGTCGGTGGAAATTTTAAATTATATATTTCTTCTCCAGCCTTCTGTCCTCCACTGCTGGATATAGGCCTCTTCCATATCCTTCCATTTCCTTCGGTCGGTTGCTGCTTGCAGCCAATTTTTACCCCCCACAGCAGCTATGTGGTCGGACCATATTTTTGAGGTCTTCCGACGCCTATCTTATTCTCCCAAGGTCTCCATCCTAAAATTTTAGGGGTCCGTCTTGTGGGGTCATGTCTCGCAACATGTCCCGCCAATTGCCACTTCAGTCCTGCTACAAGATCCCTGATAACCGCTATTTTGGCTCTACTCCTAATTTCCTTATCTCTTATTCTGTCTCTTAGGCTTACCAAGCATGAATCTTTCCGTGGATCGCTGTGCGCATTTGACCTGTTCTATACTTCTTTTTGTAAGGACTTTTTTACATTTCTTGAATGATATAAGGAAAAAATTGTTCGGAAAGGGGAAAAGAAGATAAAGTGATCCGCTATAGCTGATTTTCTAGGGTGCCCAAGATCACACGCTCCTTTGTGATTGTCAATTATTTTCCTGAGGACTTCTTGGCGGTGCGCGGTGCCTTAATACCTACAGAGAAAAATTACTCATTGCCGAACAATATAAGCTGTAATATTTTAATGTAGTATTTGTGCAGAAAAACATATGTAGGTATTGTTATTTATTGGATTGAGGATTAATGTGAATTATTCTCTCACTGGAATTAAATTGTTTGCCCATGATGCGAAACACCATTAAAAAACCTTGAATTTTCTTAATTATTATTTCACTATCGAACCTGGACCTCAAGCATAGTTGGTGAACGCGGTTACCAGTACACCAAATGGCGGACTTATCTCCAATCCCTCCTCGATTGGCTTTATCGGATTTTTTTTCCTGAGATCAGCCATCGTATCTAAAACAATTATCCAGGGATCTGGTTTTATTTTACACTCAGAGCTGTATTTTTCATCCGCTCGGACACAATAATAATCAAGAATCATAATATAGGTAAATACATTTTATCTCGCTGAGCGATCGGTTATGATGATAAAGTAGGGAGCATTTTCTGTCGATTGAATTAACTTCAGATTTTGGCCACAGATGTCCATGCATGTTGATAAAAAAATAGATACCTACTATATTTCCAGTTAGCCTTACAATTATTTATTTTATTTAAATTTGATTTTGAAACCAATTTCAGCTACTTTTATACATTTTTTTTTGCAATGAAATTATTATTAAACGACATCTATTTTAAAACACAAACTTTACTGGTTATGTGAAATATGTAGTTTTTACCATGAGTAGCAACTAGTATCCTTGAATTATACTGTTAATTCTTTAATAATTTATATTATATTATGTAATTTTTATTATTATGTTATTAAATTTTATTATTAGTTAGTTTTCTCTTAATAAACTTTCGTGTTTTGAATAGATGTTTATATTTTGAAAAACCTGTTCTTAATGGCCTTTATAATTATTATTTATAATAAACATGTTTTTATTGAAGTTTTTTATTTGTATTTTGCAAAGTATATTTTGAGTAATCATATAATTAACAACAAAATTAATTGATGTGAAAACTTGTATAATTAATCCTAAAGTTGCTTAAGATTTAGTTTCCTATAAAGTTAAAAGTGTCGAGGGATAATACAATACATAAAAAATTTAAAATAAGGCTTGGTTTAATAGTCTTTTAAAAAATAAAAATAAATAAAAACCATTGAACTTTTTCATTGGGAAATTAATTTATGGTGACAGACAATTTTACTTTATAGACTAAGGTGCATTGAAATCAGTATTTTTTTAATGCACATTTTATACATTATGCTCTTTTGAAAGTATCATTACATTCATTTTAGCTCAAAAGTTGTTTTTGCAATGTTCGGATCTAAAAAGAAGCCGCAAGACGTAATTCAAGACGTAATGTAATTCACCGCTGCAATTATGCCTTTTGGTCTGTTGGGGTGTAAAAAATATACAATATTTTTTATATTGATTTTCAATCAAAACAAAATATGCATAAAAATATCTAATAATCATAAAATCTTCATTTTACAGTTTTATTTTCAATTTTAAATTAAACAATCATGATGTTACTCGAATACAGAACAATCCTATGTATATGGTGTATGATCTGACAATTAAACTTGGTGAAAGAGTAAGTTATAACTTTGTTCTAGAAATCTTTACATCTCAATAAATTGTCCCATTCAATCAACAAAGAGATTTTTTTTTATAATCCAATGCCAAAAGGAAACATCGTTCAAGACTCATTTACTAAATGTAGTGAGTTCAAGTTTAACGTACTCTGTTCCCATTTAAGTATTTTTAACACTTAATTTTATGACTTAAAAAAAAACTTATTGTTATACTTTGAATTAAAATGTGAAATACTTTAACTGAATGATACTAATTTTGTTTTGTTATTTATTTATACGTTTTTGTTTTTTTCCTAATAATAAAATGTAAAATGTTGTATCCAATTCATTTTGTCATTTATAGAACATCTTATTTTTTTCTTTTTAATAACTTTAAAACAGCATAACCAAGCACTTGATATATTATCAAAAGGATTACTGGACTGTAATTTATAGCAGAAAAAAAATGTATCGTCTTATTTGAATCTAGGATCATGTAGCCGATCATTCCATTCGAAAAAAAGTACATTCTCATCGCCCATAAGAAAAGTTTGTACTTCGAAGAAAACTGAAAAAAAAAGGTTTTATTACTTTTTTAAATCAGTCACAATATTAAAATTAAATAATTGATTAAACACAAAGACACATATCAAAGTGACACAGAACGAGCCATGCTCGTGAACTTAACCCGACTCGCTAGTAAATCCGTTTTGAGTCATGGCTCTTGTAATGCATTCATCTTCCCTCTCTAAACACGACCATCTTGCTTTATAAGAGAGGTAGAAACGTTTTATAGCATCATGAAAAAATAAAATGTATAAAACAAAAGTTTTTTCATTAAATAAATTAAAAACATTAAAAAAACGTTAATGTATGTTTCTGTGCAACTACCATTATGAAGGTGTATATTGGGGATTTGCATGTTAGTGTAATTTGTGTCCTGACGAAGAGATGGGTACGTCTTGAAAACAGTAGACATGAAAATTCAGTAAATGTGTATGTACAATTCACTAAGATTTTTTGTTATGATTTATTTTGTGTTACCTATTTAACTACTATTTTGAGATATTTATGTTTTGCTCACATCACGCGTTTCTTTATGTCAGCCTCTAGGTGTAGTGGTCAACGCGTTTGACTCCCGTTCAAGGCGTCTCGGGTTCAATTCCCGACATTATTGACATGAAATATTTGTTTAAAAAGGTGTTTTCAAACTAGAATATTTCATAGTACCTGGCACCTGATACGTAAAACAATAATTTTACCTTCATGTAATAAAAATGGTGTACCCATGCACTGCCTTATGCACCATTGGGATGTGGAAAGAGAATTATGATAAGTGTTTTATTACAGAAGTGCTTTGTATTTTGTTTATAATTTTACATATATTTTGTTAGACATAAACCGTTGAATATTCAAATATTAAAATTAGTCATTCAAAACTAAACAATAATTGCCATAAATAGAGATCAGGCATTTTTCTTTCAAAAATTATATTTAGATTAAGTAATTTTTCATTGATCAGTAGGCATTATACGAGGCTTATCCAGAAAGTAAGAGTACTTAATTTTTGTATTAAAAAAAATGTACGGTACAGTGTTTGAATATAATATTACTTGTTTTTCCACGTAGTCGCCTTCCCGTTCTATGCAGGTTGTAAGTCGTGTCACAAACTTTTTGATGCCCTCCTTATAGAACTCTCCCGCCATCTTCTTCGTCCACGTCAAGACCTCTTGTTTCACCTACTTATCGGTTAGATTTTTTTTCCACCCATGTTAGTCTTTAGGAAGGTAAAAATATGAAAATCTGAAGGCGCTAAGACAGGGGAGTATGGAGGGTGGTTCAAAACGTCCCAACCAAACGAGGTCAAACGTGCCTTGGTGGCGTTAGCCGTGTGCGGGCGGGCGTTGACGTGCAACAAACACACTCCAAACCTTTGTCAACATTCCCTTCCGTTTGTTTTGATTTGCTCTTTTGAGCTTTTGTAGTACCTTACAGTATCGTTTTGCAGTAATCGTCTCTCCCTGGGGCAAAAAATCAATTAAAATTATCCCTTTTCGGTCCGAAAACACGGATTCCATGATTTTTTTGGCCGAAATTAAAGTTTCGAATATTTTAGCAGATGTGGAACTAGTGTGCCGCCACTTTAATAACCGTCTTTTTGTCTCAGGAGTGTAATAAGCCACCCATGTTTCATCACCAGTTACAATGGGGCTTAGAAAATCCTCACCTTCCTATTCAAATCGCTCAAGGAACTCGCGAGTTGCCTTACCTTATGACAGCGCGCATTTAGCACTTGGCGTGATTTCTTGTTGCCATTTTTCACAGAAACGCACACTACGAGGGAAGTTTTTGGTACTAACGAGGGTCGCCGGTGCTCGTTGTGTTCAGGAGACTCCCCACTACCAATCAGTGTTGCCAACTTTGGAAAAAAAATCTCACAGCACGAGAACCAAACAGTACTCTTACTTTCTAGATATGGCTCGTATATATTACCAACTTTAAAAAAATATATTTAATAATTATTTTTTTCTTGCCTTGTCGGGTATAAATTGTTGTATCCTCAAGTAATATCCTTCAGCTATCATCAAGTAAATGTTGAATGCAACACTCATCAATAAGGCAGGACATATTCCGTGCCATAATGCGCTTACCAGAAATGTTATAAGGACTCTGAAATATTCAAATAGGTATATCAAATATTCACAAAAAGTTTGTTTGTTGAGCGATCGAAATTCAAGGACATGTCATTCAAAATAATGCTAAACATTAATATAATATATTATATGCATATCAAATATCGCTAAGTGTTTTTCAACCTGTGGGTCTGTTTCTAAACTGTTATTTATTAAACGGATTCTCGAAACAGTTTAATTTGTCAAACGATAACTGTTACTGCTACTCCTTTTAGATAACCGAAACACCCATCTTAGTCTTGTAAAGAGGAAGGTCGCCATCTATTTGTTTACTCGTAACGGGGTCGCATACTCAAAAAAGTAGAAAAACATTAAACTACACAAAAAGTAAGGTTGAAGAGCGATCGAAATGTAATATAGAAAAAGCATTGATTCAAAATAATAGAATTCCATTACGCCACTTCAAAACAAAAGAGTGACGAACATAGAACTGTAAAATAATAAAATGACTAATCAGTTAAAGGGTGAAGACATCTCGATCGCAGATCTTAATAACTTTTACGTTATTATCTTCGGTTTCATTAGCGTCAAATGTCTGAACAGTAACTTGCGGTGTATGCAAATGAAATCATTAGCAGCAGGAAATACAAAAAATTGACTGTTTCAAAACGTGTTACCATTTTTTGTGTACAGCAGAGCCTCCGTTAAATACGAAAATACCAATAAAGATGTTAACAAAATATTTGAAACCTAACATACCTAGTTCCCTGGCTGAATCGTTCCTTTGAAACATTTTTGTAAATATAAACTCCCAACCAGTACTGATTAGCTTTGTTCCAATGCCGCATGGATGATAAAATCGAGGTTTGCGTTTCAAATTCAAATATGTCTACCATATTAATTGTTTTGTAATCGTAATCCAATTTCTTTGCTTCCTCGTAGGTTCTGCAATGCACAAATAATTTATCTTGAATAATATTTATGTATTAGGTAAGCATTATTTATTTTATTAAGGAAAAATGACAGACAACTAGACATATGTACATAACAATCCAACATGTTACTTTTTGAGGTTGTGTTAATACGAGTACAATAATGTTATTTTATTTTTTTCCATGAAACGAGAAATAGGGCTAAAATCTTATCTACGTTTCATGTTTACTGTTTTGTATTTGATTTTTATAAACTTATTTCGTTTTTTGCACTCAAAAGCACAAATGATTAAAAATCAAACATCAGATGCTAAAAAAATTGTTTAAATCTGGTTTTGATGAATATTTCAGCAAAATCTTTTGCACCAAAAGGTAAGGTATAAATGAATTACTTATTGATATAATATTCAATAGAATCCCAGTTAAATAACTGTAAAAAAATCACTCTGCAAACGGTGGTGTAACTTCGTGTTACATTAAGCAAAAGACGAGATCATTTTGTCGTTTAGTCATAAGATTATTTCTTTTTTATTTTGAATCTTGAAATAGATCACTCATAAACATTTTCTTATGTGTGCTCTAATAATAACAATGTATATACATATATTTCCATTGTAAGTTGTTCAACAGATATTTCATAACCTTCGGATTGAATTTAGTTTTTTTTTTCACAAAGGTTTATTCCCATAACACAATATATTTTACCACCTCGTATATTTTATTTAGATTAAAAATATAAGTATATAACTACTACTCTACTCAATACATTTTTAATGACAGTACATTAAAGTTTCCCTAATGGGAGAAAAGAAAAAAATATATTTTATACATTGAAATATAAAATGGAATTTTGTGGTCTCGCCGACATTCTAATGGAAGTCTGATTAACCATGTTCATGTTAACTTTGATCAATTTTTTCCAAAATTGTGTGTTTTTTTCCCGGTAGAATGTTATCTTTTTATGGGAAAAAATATCCTGTATCAATTGTCGGCCAACTATCGCTTTGCAAAAACTACGACGATCCGTTAGTCTGTTGCAACGTGACATCGTTATTTAGATTTCATATTAATCCAATTTCCAGTAAGAATTTTCTAATTAGAATTTTCCCAAGAGAGCAAGGCATTTTTTCGGGATAAAAAGTAGCATATGACACTTACCGAATATCCGGCTACTACTATGCAAATAAAACTTGTCGATCGATTATTCCGTTGTGACGTGAAAGAAACACAAACCATCAGACCGACACATTTTCGCGTTTATAATATTACTATGCATGGATAGATATTTTTTTTTTTTTATATATATATTTGGACCCCTGTATTTAGTAGCCTTACGTGTCATGTACAAAGCTAAGATACTCGGAAAAAATCGTTTTCGTTTGTCTTGGAAATGGGATGTTCGATCACTGATTTTGGTTTATTACCTTTATGAGTCCAATCACCATTGTTGCAAAGTTCAATAACAATGGCGCGTGATAACTACTTTTAACTACAGTGTGGATATCTGTTAAGGATATTCCATCTTTCCTGCATTCTGCTTCAAGATTATGGCGTTGCAAACTGAAAAATGGGCACTGAAATAACAGATGTTCGATACTCTGTGAAGAAATATCATCGCATGGACAATAGTCATCATTCCTTAATTTAAACCTATATAGATAACTTCTCATAGCTCCGTGTCCGGTAGAAATTTGGGTCGTTTCGAAAGTACTTTGGTGATGACGACGGAAGTTTGGTGCATCAGCCAGCGGTGGGAAAAACATTTTAGTGATTTTACCTGCAGAAGAAGCGCGGTAATGATCCTCCCAACGCTGCTGCGTATTTTGTTTTATACAGCGTTTAGCAAAGCTAAGGGGAAATTCTGAGAAGAAAGGTGCCGTTCTTTTACAAGTTGCGGCATGGATAGATATGGATTTGGATTAAATTCGTATCTACTTAAATCATCATCATCACTATCATCGATCCCTTTCCGCATCTGATGGTGCATAGGGCACTGCATTGGTACACCAATCGCAGCGTATCTTGATATTTTTTTGTTTCATGAAGGTAAGGTGATCAGTCCTACGCCTCAGGCACCAGGAAATATTCTAGTGTAAAAACACCATTTTAAATCATATTTCTCATCAACCATGTTGGGAATCGAATCCGAGACCTCTTGCATGGTACACAAATGCGTTGACCATCACAGCACGAGGCCGACTTACTTAAACTTACTACTTAAATCACTAAACTTAAAAATTAACGGAACAGTTCTGTACCTCAGAGGCAGACGGATGCAAATCTAGATTTTGATCAAATGTCATTTCGATTTTCTTATCCAGTTTATGATCACACATATTGATTTTAAAGAAATTTTAGTTTTATAATTAAAGAACCAATTTATTAGGATACTGAAAATACAAATTAATTCAATAAATTATTAGAAATCACCTACAGAAATTAGATTCTTTATGCTTTTGTTGAGCATTTGACGTTTGGATTTGCATCCGCCTGCTTTACGGGTACAGAATTACTGACAGCATATTTTTTTCTTACATGTTTCTGATATTCTTATCCCTGGCAGTCGGCCCGTATGAAGTGGTACTTTTATACTGAACTGGATATGCCCCTAAACCCGCGGTAACACCAAATGTTGCAATCATACTAAATCCTCCATACATGAACAGGCGATACTTTGCCCATTGAATTATTCCATACAGATTCTTATAAAAAATACTTCTCTCCAAAAATTCTTCGGTGAATGAGTACTGAAATAATTTTGAACATTAAAAATTAAACCTTACTATATTATTTTATTTTATTTAACACTGTATATACATATAAGGGCGGGCATATTGCCTTAAGGCAATTTCTTCCTATCTACCCAAACCGTTCAGTTTGAGAAAATTACAAGTACATGGACATATTTAATCTTATGATTTTATACAAAATCAAAAACAATGATTTAAAATAAAAAATATATAAAATTAACACTTTATATTTAGATATTTAAGTTGTTCCCATATCTTTACTTTTACCTACACATTGCGCGTTGTACAAAAACATGTCTTACAAAGCCCGTATTGTACAAATTTTTGAAGCCTTAATGATATGATTGAATACCTAAATTTGTTGCAACAGAGAGGAAAAACATTTTTGAGTCTTTAGCTGGTTTAAGGCGCCACTTTAAACAATGTGTGACATTCACCATTCCGACAATGTTAAAACATCCATATTTCCTCAACTCTTCCATCTGTTGACATTTGTGAAGTAAAAGAGGAACCTTTGTCATGTGAGTGAGATTCAGTAACATGGTGAATGCTACACAGTGTGTAAAGTAGCCACTTAAACCAGCCAACGACAGATCTTAAGCCCAGTAAATGCCTAGACTTCCATATCCCTTCTCAAAAATGTTTTCCTTCTCTGTTGCAACAAATTTAGATCTAAATAACTCCCTAGGGAGGAAATCCAGCCAGTCTGCAAATATTTCGATTTGCTCAAAACTTTGTCGGTAGGATACCGTTTTTTTTATTTGTTTTATTTTATAAGGTAATTCAACAAAGATACATACTAGAAAACATATAATTTGAAGGTATTCGTCGATACAATTTCACATCTTTAATTATAGAATCAAACAAAGAGATAGAATATCATTTGTTGTTTTATTTTAATTATATATTTTTAAATCCTTATACAGTATACAAAACAATGAAAAATAAATTGTACGTGTGTGCTTATTAACTAAGATTCATTCCTACGAGATTATTCGAAAAAGTTGGGTGGTATCATGAAAAATTACACTTTTGTTATTTCAGCAGTATATATTATATTGACGACACATGCGGGCCATAGGTGTGTGGTGTGTAGTATTACTTGAAAACCATCAAAGAAAACATATTTATATATATACAGGGTGTTTTTTTAACACTGTCACATCCGAAACCACAATGATCAGTATGAACAAGAAGACATATTAGCATATTTAAAAAAATATTTAGAACAAAGAAAATTAAATATTAAAAAAACAAATGGTGGCTTACTTCTGCAGGGGAGAAGTGAGGGGAGCGCGGCGCAGTATCAGACTCCCCCCTCTCCCTCCTCGTTTCTCCCGTGCAGAAGTAAGCAACCATTTGCTTTTTTTGATATTTTATTTTTTCAATTTTATTTGTTCTAAAAAAATATTTTAATATGCCAATATGTCTTCTTGCTCATACAGATCATCGTGGTTTCGGATGTGACAGGGTTTAATGAACATCCTGTGTAAATATATATTTCATCTTGGTCACGACGTCCAGTCATCCTGGTAAGGTGATCGTACTGACCATGTTTATTTAATTGATCACAAATTAACACTACTGTGGGGAGAACTACAATGAAAGCATTTTAAGTTTCAATGTTTTGCTGTTTTCGCGGTTTGGTCTTTACCAATTCTTTTTTCAATTTCTTTAAATATGAAATTTTTGTTAAAGAAGTTTTTATAGTGAATATGCGAAACTGAAGAAAAACACTAGTCTTCACAATTAGTTTTGGAAAAGGGATGGGGTTTTCATTGACCCATAAGATTAAGAATAAAAATAAAAAGAATAGATATTAAGTGTTTTCCTTTGATAATTATTTTAATAAATTTTTCTTTCTACTTATGAAATGTACGAGTGTGTACGTAAAAAGATGTTCTTACCTCTAGTGGCCAAATATCGTTCATAATCATAAAACCAATAAAGTAGCAAGGAACTGATATAAACGCATATCTGTATGTTATTTTGGCTCTCTTTATGGCCCTGGAGAATGGTAAATTAATGAAGTCACTGTACACTTGGTACCTCACATATGGGCCTAAAAAAAACATAACTTTAAAATAATTGTTTATTGCGTTATTGTTGACATGTATTTTTTCTGTATGTTTTTGGTATAGTTTAAGTTTTTTTTTCATAATCTATATTAATAAAAATATACCTCTCTGCAAAACAAAACTTAAACAAATAACATGTCATTTGTGTTCAATGATTTTTAAATAAATTAAATTACATTTTCAAACAACAACACAGATTAAATACAAGATAATATAATATAATGTTGCTAGACCCATCTCTTTTTATAATTGTTTACAGATGTGTTACAAAAAGTGATTTAATAATAATAACTAAACATTTTACTTAAAGGAAATAGTTGAAAATAATTAAAAAATAATTCTGAAAATATAAAAGCAAATAAAATTCTTTAAAAAAAACAAACCATCAAACCGTTTCTTCATAAGGGTAAGAAAATAGTATAGAACGCCAGATCACTCTGTCTTTGCACATTTATTTATTTGACAATTGTAGTCTGCATTACTTTACGTAATGCAGATATTATAAATATAAGGTAAAAGTTAACAAATAGATAGCAGATAGCCACTAAACAAGCGATATGTACAGAAAAATATGTCCATTTTATTTGCAGAAGCCGTATTCACCAAGCGAATTGATGTGTGATTTCTGATTTGCATTCTTATGGCTTCTGAATGTGTAAAATTGTGCATGAGATCTTGCTGTCGTGAGGTAATTGGAAACATACAAACTTATATATTTTAGTATTTTTGGATTTTATTGCATATTTCCAGAAATCAACTTATAAAAATATTTCCCAAGGAAAATTTGACGACGAGATTCTAGGATATTGTAATCCAGCATCCCTAGATATAATGATGGATAATTATTATTTCCTTTAAGATAAAAGTTTGAGTGGGAAACTCCTTGACGATTTTCCGAATGTTTGAGTAAACTGTTTACCATATTGATATGCCAAATACATGCTTTATTTCATTATTCTCATATGTCTGTGTCAACTAATGAGAAACTTCAGCCCTACGGGAAATTGGATACAAAAAATGTTTTCTTGCGCGCGGTAAAAATTAGACCATTAAATTGTACTGTAAAATTTCTTAAAAATGTACGAAAAAAAAATATTTTAATAAAAACGCACTACTTTGAATAACGTCACTGGTTCATATGAACCATCCAATGATATGAGAGCTTTGAAGGATATCCGGTTTGGTCACCGTAAACGAACCAATCGCAAGAACTGTCATAGAACAACCTCTGACATCACACGCGGAGCTATTTCAGAAATACAAAACTTTAAAAAATCATAGGGCTGATAATTCACATATAGTATACTGATTTACGCGTGTGTGTTAAAATTATGTTATTCTCATTTATTTTATTTACCAGTCAGAACAGCAGTGTATGAAAAAACATAATGGAATATGTCCAAATATCCTAGTTTTAACAGGTCGTCCTCGGTGTTGTGATTTTCCAGATCTTGGACTCGTCCGTTTTCACTTTGCCTCCTCTTGTAAGTTGTATTTATCTCGAAACTAATGCCCACCAAGTTCATCGTTTGGAATAGCTGAACACAGTTCACGACATACGGTACAAGAACTCCAATCGCATAGTAATACAGCCGGTAACTTGTCAGGAAGCCAAATGATGCAACAAATGCCACCTTATTGCAATGCCTAAAACATATTTATTTATTTTAATTTTGAGTACCTACCTACCAACGTTAAATAAATAAAAAAAATATCCTAATAAAAATTCACATAAATCAAATCGGTAGCTCAGGACCTCGATTATGATGGGAAATTGGACATCACACTTTCACCATGACTGTATAGTTGAAGATAAATTCTCCCGAGCGATTACGAAGATACACTACCGACCCCCCACCTTCAAGTTTTGGGTAGGTACTTCGATATGAAACAAGGGGAAGCGTTCGTTACGGTAATAAAAAAAATAAACTAAAATTATCTCATTTCCGTAAACAATTAAAACGCTGTGGTAATTTGCATGACAACTTTAATTTTAAAACTAGTAACCATTGTGCATATATTTCACATAAATTTATACATATTTACATCACTCAAGGTGATATAAATAATTTATTATTTGTTAAAAAACAATTTATCTGGATCTGTCTAAATTTTGTTCAGCCATTTCTTAAAAATATAAATTTCTAGTTATTTCTGAGCCATCGAAATTATCAATATTTATCACCATCATCATCACCTAGCCTTTATCTGCATCTATGTTGCATAGGGCACTACATTAGTCAAGTACATTCAACATCCTTTTTCAAGATTTTAACTGAGAGCAACTATCGAGTCAAAAACACTCGTCTAGGATTCTGGTTCCCACCCGGACACAGGCAATTGAATTGAGGAGACAATAAAAGTAGTGAAATTTAATTCAATTGAAAATGCGGTTCGTAAAATAGAAAAAATATTTCATTTAAATTGTTCATAGTATGAGCAAAGTCGATAGAAAGACACACGATCTTTAAAAAGTTTTTCGGGTGTGCAGAGCGATTACTTTCAGATTAATTTAATTATGAGTCAAATGTTGGAATTTAAAAAAAACAAACGAACAAATTATAACGCCGCGCCATTTCCCTGTTAGAGTGTGAAATGCCAGTCTTTCTCGTTTTTTACATCCATCAACATTCGCATCACGGATTCTTTTTACCTTTCTTTCATTGTCCATTCGCTCTGGACACAAACATGTACAAACCAACGCAGCACACCTTTCTTGATTTTGTCAATAATGCTCGTTTTAGACTTACATAATGCATAGATCTCGACATTTTTCTATCTATCGTACATAGTGTTATTACATAACCGCCTTATTTTGACAGCGTTCAGCCTACTTTCGTCCTTATTTTTAGATTTTGCACTTTATATTAACTGTTAGTAAATTTTATCAAACGGTAGATCTTACTTGGGTCCGGAGAGTCGAATCATTATTATGATAACCATTTGGGATACTATTAAACACTTCGCATCTTGCCGTGTAAAAAAATATATCATTAGTAATCCGATGACAGAACAGCTCCATTTTCTGTGGGAAGGTTGGGAGATATGACGCAAAAGAAAACCAAATCTAGCCGTCATCAATATTCCCACTAAATAGGTGACATCTTGTGAAGTTGCGCGACTATTTCCAACATCCTCCATTTTGTAAAAAACACACGAATATATTACTTGGATTTAGTGGATATTGATCGCATCTGTAAATGAAGAAGTTTAGTGTTATTACCCATTTTTTCTTAAACATGACATTAATATGAACACTCAATTGGACAGCACAAAAGAAATAAAATGAAAGTTAAACTGCCGCCGCGGGGTCGACTCCCGACATTTGCAAGGAAAAAAAAATATATTTATTCTTAATTTATCGGTCTGGGTGTTTTTTTTCGCAACATCATTTTATATCTCTTTTTTCAGCCTGCTGATAAGCCTCTAAAATAGAGGCTAAGGGGGTAATACCTTCTTTTTTTTAAATTGATCGAATTTAAAAATATTTATCTACAAATTTTTTAACAAGTTATTTTTTTCTTCCTATGTTTGAAATAAATATTTGCGTCTAAATTTGTTGAAACAGAGAGGAAAATAGTTTTTGGGAAGGAAATATGGAAGTCTAAGCATTTACAGGGCTTATGACATGTCATTGGCTTCTTTGAGTGGCACACACTGTGTAATATTCATCATTCTGCCTATATTTAAACATCTTTATTTCCTCAACTCTTCCATTTGTTGAGTTTTGTGAAGTATAAGAGCTGAAACCTTTATCATGTGGGTGAGATCCATCCGGCTGAACCATTTAAATTACGAGGCAACGTTTTGGCGGCCTCCGTAGTGTAGTGGTCAAGACGCTTGACTCACGCACGGAAGGTTCCGGGTTCGATTCCCGGTGAGAACACAAAAATTAAAATGTGATTTTTCTCAAGCCCGGGTGCTCTGTGATGTAATTCACCACTGTAATTACGCCTCCTGGCCTGTTGTGGTTCCAAAAAAAAATGTAATGTAATGTAAAAAAAACAATTTACTCGAACTATTAATAATTCTTCTTCTTAACGGAAAGCCTGTTGACTACTGCCAACAGGCCGGCTTCTCTTGCAGAGTTTTAAATGGTTTCCTTTCCACGTGAGCAAATGCTGAGAAGTTCCTGATTAGCCCACATTATTAATATATATCCCTCCTGATCCCAATAGTTTAGATAAATTTTAAGATATTCAATTGCAGAAAAATCCACTTTTTGAAATATAAACCTAGTATATTATAAGAGAGGGAAAAAATAAAGCAACTCCCATTTAAAAAAAAATAATAAAAATACTTGTTCTTGTACCAGTTAGTTTAATCAACAATGTGTTGCCTGAAAATGTTTGAAGACAGGCAGGATTTACTTTCTAGGAAGTTATTTAAAACTAAATTTGTTGCAACAGAGAGGGAAAACTTTTTTTTACCTTTCCTCACTAAGCATCCAAAAATCACACATGATCCGAACGGGGAACCAAACGACCCCAGCGCCTACTTGTATGTGGCATCAGGAGAATAAAACGTTGGAAGTGTTTATGACCGTGCAATAATTTAGTCATGTTTTCGCGTACACATATTTTACTCATTCGTGTATTTTATTAATTTTTGTTAGTTTGCTTAATGCTTATGCACATAAAGTTAAATTGGCCAAATCGCTCTATGGGGGATTCGAATCACCCCCTTTGGTCCGGCTAGGTTAAGAAGGAAATATGGCAGTCTAGGCATTTACAAAGCTTATGTATTTAATTATTTAGATTGCTCTTACTAATGAAATAGTATTTTTTGTGTTCTTTATAGTAATAGTTGTGTAATCAAAGCATTTTTCTACGTAGCGTCACATTACACCTCGACGAAAGTCCATTAGAGATCAAAAAATGTGAAAAGACGTCACCTTTGACTAAACATATTATATATAACATCTGGAAATTATAATGATGTGGAAATCACAAACATTAGGCAGCATTTTGAATCTTGCACCGTATTAAAAGTGATGACTCAATTCAGCCAACGACAAGCCCCGTAAAAGATATCCACATTCCTAATAATTCCTTCATCTCGATACGGATTTATGGTTTCGGAAAATTATGTAGGGGATATAAAAATATGAGTAGGTCAAAATATCAAGTCCATTGATCCTAATTCTGAGATAATTAGACCTAAAGTTGAAAGACGTTTGTAAAATCCAGGGATGTTTTCTCTGCAAACACTTAATTAATTTTAATAGTACATTAATTAATGAAAATAAATAGACAAAAAATAAGTTACACAAAGGCTTTATTAATATCAAAAGTAATAAATTAACATACAATACTATAAATACTAACTACTAAATTCCACACAAGTCATGGTCAAAATAGCTTTGTCTTCTAAGGTGTAAAAAATTATAAAAATCATCCCAATGAACTAAAAACTATTAAAATTAAATAACTATTAAATAAATTTAAAGTAAATTTAAAGATTTTTTTCGAACACGTGTACAAACTACATTCAATTTTAATTAGTATGAATGTATTATTGTTTTATGTTTTTTCTTTATATATCCTATGTTTTTATTTTTTTCTCATGTACTCGAATTTAAAATTATATTGTAATGAACAATAATCGACTACAATAGTGTAAATCACTCTCCAAGCACAAAAGTAAGTCTCTTTTTTGGAGAGTTACAGTGATAACATTTACTAAATGTGTAAAAGTATTGAAATTTTTGAAAAACATGTACCTTTTATGAAATTTATTAATAAAAAATTTAAAAAATATTCAATATTCAAGAAATTTTTTGAACAAGTGTAAAAACTGCATTAATGTTTAATTAGTATTAATGTATTATTATTTTATTTTTTTCTTTATATGTCCTATATTTTGTTTTTTTTTCTCATGTACTTGTATATTAAATTTTTTATAAACTCTAATAAATAAATAACTAAAATAGTGTTCCAAGCTCAAGAGTTTCTTTTTTGGAGAGTAACAGTTATAACATTTACTAGATGTATAAAAGTAGATTTGTATAGAATAAAAAAAAACACGTACCATTTATGAAATTTATCAATAAAAAAAAATAAAAAAAACAAAAATACAATAATGTAGCTTACCTTTGAAAAATACGTTTTTTTCCTTTTGTATTTGCACTTTTATAACACAGAAAAATATTGACTATTAATGTATCGATTTTTTTAAACAATGAAAAATTCTTAAGCTGGATACTGAACGTACTATTTTAATAGCATTTAACCAACATTGTCAGGAGAGCGCATTAAAGTTAAATACATTTTCACTGAAAATACTTCTGTAGAAATAAGAATTATCCATAAATAACTGTGAATTCATTTATAAAACTTCTGCATAGCGTAGATAAAACATTCGCGGTCATTAAAAACTATTTTTTGTCAAAGCGCTACATAAAATACGTAACTCAGAATTAACTACGAATTATGAATTATTTTTGTGTTTTAAACATTAGTTATCAAAAAACGTAAGATGTGTCTTAAACTATTTCATTTTACGAATGAGCAAATGAAAATATTGCTCTCTGTCTAAAGGTCCCAACTAAAGTAACTCTACATTTTTTGTATTAATCAAATGATATCTGAACCCATTTTTTTCTCCATAATAATATATGTAAAAAGTATTTGGTACCTCCATTTAGTTGATTCAATAAATTATAGCCTTTTTTTAATTACTAGAAGTTTATTTCTAGTGATTATAAATCTAGTCTGTCTTGAACGGTCAGCCGCGGACGTACAGAACCGCAAGAACCAGATGCCTCGTAAAGTACTCGTACGCCTCCGCTTGATAACGGTTGTTATCGGATATTGCTGCATCCATTGTCTTATTTCTACATTTCTAACGAAGTCAAACCACCGCACGGCCAGAATTTTCTGACGAACCTTTTCTCAAAACTGTTTACTGTTTTGGGTCCTAGTAAAGTGTCACGATTCGCATCCGTAGAGAAGTATAGATGCTTGGCTAAACTTAACTTAACATTTAAAGGCGACATTTAGTTCTTACCGATTTTCGGCCACTTTTATACTATCGAATGCCGCGCCTGCTAGCCGCATTCTAAGATCTTTTTGAAAGCAGCCATTGAACGTTGCATACACTCCGAGGGGTGGTATTCTGAATCTCCTCTCAAAAGTGGTTAATTTGGGAATTTTTATTTTTGTAATGCTTTCAATTTTTTTTTTTTAATTAATTTTTAATATTTGACGATTAATCATCAATGTGGCCAGATGTGAAGCAAAGTGTAAACGCATGCAAATAATCCCCAAATTAATCACTTTCTAGGAAGTAGAGAAGATTCAAATTAGCACCCCCGGGTACATATTCTGATGGGAAGATAAAATGTACCTTTAACTGTATCTACAAAGTAAAATAAAGTATTCTGTATGAAAAATACGAGTAGAATATGTTTACATTTTTTTTTTCTAAACATGTTCAATTACCGGTTACCGACGAAGATAATTTGAATTTTCATACAAATATTCTCAGTTTTGTACATAAATATCCATATAAGTTTATAGCGTCTCAGTACATACCAATGAAGATAGCCGTTCATAATTGAGGACCGTTTTCACAAAGTGAAATTTCTACAAAAAAAAACCAATGCGTTTTTTTATTTAAATAGGTTCTTCCATGTGAGTTTTATCGATTGGTGAAACACAACTTTAATAAAACGATATATATGCGAAGTTGTAGCGGTTCAAATATCGTGAATTTTACAAAACGAAATAACTACACTACATAGAGTTTTCACAAAGTAAAATATCTACATATTTTTTTGGGGTGTTAAATTTTTTTTAATCGAAAAAAAATCATAAACAAAACATGATTTCGGCCAAGAAAAAATAACAATATTATTTAAATTATATTTTGCTATCACTTTATTTGTGCTATTATGTATTTTAAATGTGTATATTTACATAGGTACTTAGATATGTCAGTAGACATATAATTTTACAAAAAATCAGTTTCAAATGATTTCATGCAAAAGTTAACTTATTTAATTCCCAACATAAATCAATTTTTCATACATTCCTATCACAAAAATATGTGGATATTTATTTTTTGTGAAAATTCGTGGATTTATAACATTTTTATAAATAATCGTACTGATTCTACATTGTTCATTTTTAGTACATGTGTAAGGATTTCATATGTCTGTAAAAAGTAATTTTTAATTTGTTTAAAATCGTAATCGTTTTAATTATAATAATAAAAATACTTTTTAGTTTTATTCCACTTTTATTTATAATTTTTTTACCAGTGACCGGGTTTCGTCGCGACTGACATCGTTAGACTGGTGGGAGACTAAACAAATTTCTATGTTAAATACAAGTGCAAGCAGGGGTTGTAAATCATGATTTCATATAATTATGTAAATTAAAGAATTTAAATTAAGTATAAGGTAATAACAATTATAAGAATATAAGTTTTGTTTGAATGTATTTATTTAAAACTGGTGTAACATTTATTATTTTATTAAGTTTTATAATGAAAATGCATTTGAATTACATGTATTTAAATTTAATTAAAACTATAACAGGGGCCGCTGGTTGGTAGAAACCCGGTCACTGGTTAAATAATTATAAATAAAAGTGGAATAAAACCATAAAGTATTTTTATTATTATAATTAAAATGCAGTTCCACCAAGAAATGTCAGTAGAAAAACTCAATATAAAAATCGTTTTATTTTTAACATGAAAAAAACCTTCTCCTAAAAAAATTACATTTTGTAGATATTGGCCCTAGGCTGCTATATCAAACGCTCTCTTTCATTTAATTGTGTATTTTTTAAAAGTTATTTAAATAAACTCGTAAAGTTTCACTGTAAAAACGACTAATTTTGGACCTTTTGAAGTCACTTTTAACTTATTTAAATAATTTTTGGTTTTGTCTGTAAATCTTGTTTGGTCGATCACTAGTTAGAGAATGTTAATTATTATCAAAATAAAAACACATTGTTTTTTTATATTTTTTAGTTTTAGTTTATTTTATAAGTTTATTTTCTACAATTTACTATATATTTAATTACAAAATAAAAATACGCGTTTTTAATTAACAATATTCATAATATTTGAATTCATCACTCTTCGAAACATTGATACAAAGTTTTCCAACCTATAATTAAAAGTTAATAAACACAGTTTTTTTTGTCATTTAAATATTTTTCAGTCAGGCGCTCATAAAAAAGCGTCATAGTAGTCTTTATATATTTTTTAATAAAAATAATTATTAATGGTATCATAATTCCTATATTTATTACCTTCGTACGCCTACTATTACTAGTATTAATACTAGTTTAAATAACTAAATATAATATTGAATAAAAAAGTATATTTACAGCTTTTACACCATTGGCATATTAATACACGTAGACATGCCCTGAGCCTTCAAAAATTATGACACTTAGCTCATGCCCAAACGCTGTCATGCCCAACTCGTATTTAGTCGTTCTTCGACCTCCAGCCAGGCGTAACGTTTAAAGAATCGAAACCAAAACGCCCGCTTGTGACATGAAAATGTAAAAAAATATTTGGGATAAACATTTTAGAGTGGATTGTGTAACCTTTCATTGGTAAATATTTGTTTATGGGCGATTAACAAAACTTAAAGCAATCAATATTCAGATACAAATATATTTTTTGTAAACGTTAAAAGTACGCCTAGCGGTGCAATTGGGAAGCTCTACTTAGTTACAGGGGTGCACTGATAGAAACACATTTTTAAAATATAATAAACGTGAGTTTATATTAGTTTTGCATTTCCCAAAATCCAGTGAAATGAAATAAATTTTGAAGAATTTTATGGAAAAATATGATTGAAATCCACCAAAAATGAATGTTTATTGTTGACGTTTAAATCCAACCTTTTTTACATGAACCAAAAATGAGTATCCTCCAGTCTTTCATAGCATATGCATGATCGTTGAATGCAGTCCTGTTATAAATAAACAAACTTAATAACCATGTGTTCGTTTTCGTGTCACTACTTTTATAAATATTTTGCTCTATAGAAAATTTCCATATCAAACACTTGTAGGAATTAGGTTGTTGTGTGTTGGAGCCCCTACCCCGGTTAGAGATTGACAGAAGACACGCGGTTGCTGTTTGCATCCGTATTTATTCCATGGTGAATAAGATACAGCACTTAGTTGTTTAGCGCAAGCGTAGCGGCGATGATGGGTTGAAGTAACTACACTTAAGCTAGGGTTTCCTAGGACAGCGGTGCCCGTATTTTAACGGCCGTAGTGAACGGTGATGCAGTGGACAGCCGTCGTAAAGGTGATTAGAGAGTGGTTTCCTAGGAAAACGGTGTTAAATGGTGTTGATAACACCGTTTTCCTAGAAAACCACACTGTAGTCACCTTTACGACGGCTGTCCACTGCATCACCGTTCACTACGGCCGTTAAAATACGGGCACCGCTGTCCTAGGAAACCCTAGCTTTATACTACATGCTGGAACTGTGTGACTGCGTTGTGCTGAGTCTTCGGGCTGTCTGGACTGACTGAACTAAACTGGGCGTTGACTGCACCCTGTGGACTCTTTATATACCGCGTTCCTTTGTTGTTTGTATCTCGATAGTAGGGACGATGTTAATGTACTGCAGAACGACGCTCTCGTGTTTCGCATAATTAAATTCAATAGAAAATGCTGACTTGTTTCTTGAAGTCTTCACCTTATAATTTCAGGTGAAATTATTTAGCACGTGTTTCATCGATCGTGGACTATGAGCCCCATACACTTATATTTTATATTATTAAATTTATTTCATTCGTTGCAAAATGTAAATTCCCATAAAATGTAAGCCAATTAACATTATAAACGGAAGAAAATAAATTGATGAAAAATAAAAGTATATTGTAACAAATTTATCAAGCAAAAATGGCATTAAGCAAATTGGACATAGAAAAAATTTTACTATCCACATTCCTGTTTTCAGCAACAGCGACATCTGTAAATAAATGCATTATTAGATTCGTTAATATTTTGGTTTTGAGCTTTTTTTATTTAATTTTTTAAAATAACCACCCACAACAGAAGACCCCATCGCCAGCCAGCACTCTCGCCTCCTCCCATGTATATTCTTTTGACATTTTTCAAATATCTTTTCTTGTAAATTAAATAAATAATCAAACAACTTTTCAATACAGCCCATTTTTTTATTTAAAAGTTAACCAATCGTGTAACCTTTAACCCCTTAGCTCCACACTGCCCTAATCTTCACCCCTATAAACATATCGCTAAATATTAGTAACCTAATTTTAGTGCATATTCGGACATGGTGGTGTTTGCATGTAATTTTTGTATTTTTTCGTTAACATTTGTATACTACCTACGGCGATGGTAAAGATGAAAGTGTATTTTAGTATTTGAATGTTGGTGTAATGAGTGTCCTGATGAAGAGACGGGTACGTCTCGAAACCGGTAGACATAAAAAGTCGGTAAGTGGTTAATTATAAATATTTACCAACATTAATTTAAATGTTTGAACACAAATTTAATGCTTTGAACATAAATTCATTAAAAAAACATCGAAAAAATACTATAAAATATGTAAATAATTCAAATAACAATAATAATTATAAATAATAAACTAACAATATATATTGTACGTACCTCACTAAGTATTTCACGTTTACTTAATATTTTTTAGGTTTTACGTTACTGAATTAAAAAATGTGTACTATAATTTAATGTTTATAAATATTATCTGTCCTTACTCGATCGCTGTTGCAGTTTTCTGATATTTTCAGGTAGATAACTTCTGTCTGTAGATAATACGTGAGCATCAACACAGATATAACTGCACCAGTCTCCATATGGTGCCATATGGCACAAACTAATGTGGTTATCAGCGATCTGAAACATCAAACAATCGAATATCATATAAAAAGTCGAATATTCAAAACACATCCAAAAAAATAACCGTAGCTAATTAACAGTCCAAATCGTTCAAAACTCTATCAAAATACAACTGAAAAACTTATTCGACAAGCACCTAAAAAGATACAACTCCAAACCATTTAAAAATTAAACGGTATAAATATATCTAATATTTTTAAATATATCAGTCCAAATACATCAACCGATAAAATTCTATACAATATTATAATATTCTATATAATAGTTCTTATACAATAATATTTTCATTTTATTTCGGATGTATTAATTTGTTTAATATTATGTACTGTCAAAAAATGTTTTTTTCTTATGTACGGTCCCAAATGAGTTTCTAATAACTCCTGGGAGTATAATATGTAATTTTTGTATTATATGTTTTATTAATAATAAAAAAAATATATTTAAAAAAAAATTCACAGACCTTTCTGAAAACATCTGTGCCTCAATTATGCACGCTATCTTTATATGTATTTATCGAGACGGTATACTTAATTTACCTACTTTTCATATCGATATCATATGGTCAAAATAAGCCAATGGAATGACCGCAAACAGTTATTACGCGTTCCTTACGTAATTAACATTTAAATAGTATTCATTTGTAGTTTAAATAGGCTTCTGTAATAAAAATTGCTCACTTCAAAGCGATTATAAACTCCAATGAATCCCAATTCAAGCAAAAAATGTTCGCTTGAACATGAATTTTGCATGGCTTTTACGTACGCTTAACGATCGTCTGTTTGTATCTACCGATCGACTACAAAGCCGGCTTCTTTAACGTCTCGATACATACACTCGGAAAGATAGTAAGAATAGATGGAAAAAATATAATAGCTAAATTATTTTTTTAGAGTGGTAACTTTCTCACGCTAAGATACTCTTATTTGTTAATAGGACAGAACCTAGCGACATTATTTTCACATCTAGGCGTTCGCTTTATTAAAGTGACTGTTATATCGGAATTTAATTCGAATTTGAATCTTCTTATTTCTCTCTCATATTTTTAATGGGATTTTAAGAAAAAAGAGCCAACCTCAAAACGATAAAAAATTTTAAGGAAAAATTGCTCGATGGAACAAAATTTTGGACACTTTTAATGCTTAGATAAACGTATCGAAGGGTTCTAGACCCGTAGGTATAAACCAATATACTTCCATCAAAACTTGATGGTGGGGGGGTAGGTCAGTACTATACCTTTGTAGTCGATCGGGAGACTTTTATTTTCAACTATGACGTCATACTGAAGCTATGTCATTTTAAAGCGTAGATATGTGTACCGTGACGTACGCTTCCCCTTGTTTCATATCAATGTACCTACCCAAAACTTCAAGGTGGGGGGTCGGTAGTATATCTTTATAATCGCTAGAGGGAATTTATCTCCAACTATACCGTCAAGGTGAAGGTATGACGTTTTTATCTTTCCATCATAATCGAGGCACTGATGTTCAAAAACGAAGCAGAATTATTTCGATGCATCCTTTTAAATACGTGTTGTTAGTTCTAAAATGTTCTTCATCTCTGTTGTGATATGTTAATTTAGGTCTTTTTTTTATATTTCACATTGTTTATTTTCGTTTACGTAGTCTACTTTATTTAACAATTATTCTTAGACAGGCGCAGTGGCGCAGTGGCGCAGTTGTTTAGACTACCAACTGTGAAACTGGCGTCGCGGGTTCGATTCGCGCCAGTTGCAAGAAAGGAATCCAAAATATATATGTTATAATATGGTGTTGTGGTGTATTTTTTTTACCTCTTTCCATATATTTATTTATTAACTTTTTGTACATAATGTTATTTGTACATTGGCGGGCTTATTGCCAAACGGCAATTTCTTCCAACCAACCAATAAAATTATAGTTTTTTTAACATAATTCAAATTACATAACATATTCTATAGAAAATAAAGATGAATTTAGCTAAAAATATATAAAAATAGAAATAAACGTATTTGTTTATAAATTACCGTAAATCAAAACTATTACTCAATGTAAAAAAGGAAAAAGAGGAAAGAGGAAAGGAAGAGAGATTAATACCCTATTTCTTACTTGCTGACATGCCTTTATAGAGGCGTAGCGAATTATTCCTTTGAACAAAATATATCTTAATTTTGCAATTTTATAATGTTTACAAATACCAAATTTATTTATTTATTATTATTATTATCATAAATATTTAAACTTATAATTAGTATTTATTAAAAAACAGCTGGAGGCGCAATTCAGAAGCTTGGGTGAAGATCTATGCGACATCCCATCGGTGATAGGTAATAAAGAACTCACACGAGAAGTAGTACATGGTCAATATAGTGCAGGCAATTGGTAAAATAAACCAAAGTAGGGAAGAAAATGCCAAACACTTCTCTAGTGGAACGGAAGGCCTGTTGACTACTGCCAGCAGGCCGGCTTCTCCTGAAGAGTTTTAAGTGGTTTCCTCTCCACGTGAGCAAATGCTGAGAAGTTCCTGATTGGCCCACATTAGTATATCCCTCCTGATCCCAACAGTTTAGATAAATTTAAAGAAATTTAACTGCAGAAAAATCCACTTTTGAAATATAAACTGTGTATATTATAAGCCAGGTAAATAATAAAGCAACTCCTATGTATAAAAAAAATATATTAAAAAAATACTAAATTTTGCACTATGCAAATAAATAAAATATAGCAAAAAATGTCTATATTTGTGTATGTTTTGATATAATTTATAAATAAAATACCTTTGTGTTTTGGTGTAAGTCTCCTTAGACAAATTCTTGTAGATATACACAGCCAGCCAGTATTGTATGGAAATATTCCACATCCTCACTGCGTCTACCAAGGCGTACGATTTCTCATATCCAAGAATTTTAATCGTTTTAATAGTCTCAAAGTCATAGCTTAATGTTTCAGATTTTTCCTCAGATCTGAAATTTAAAACGAATGCGTTTCAAAAAAAATATTCTTGTGAATTGAAATCAACGAAATTCAATCCCTAAAATCTCTAAACAATTTAAAATTATCAAAAAGAAACACGAAATTGATGCAAAATAACTTAACGGAAGAGTGAAATATTTTTATAACCTTCTATCATCATCTTTATCATTTCCCAATCCACACCCAGTGTTGCATAGAGAACTGCATTAGTTCACCAATCACTGTGTATTCGGATCAATTTTATTAGTCTTACGCTTCAGGTGTCTGTACAGGGAAAATGAAATATTGCAGCGTAGAACAATTTTTTTTCAGCCAATCAGGCTTTTGTGTGCCCTTGTAGATTGGCATTAATGATACATGTAACAAAATGAATAAACTCAACTTAATCAATCTTAGAATAAATTTATATGTACAATAAGTACAGTCATGGCATGATCTTGGCAGGCATGACAAGTGTGTCATCTCAAGTCAGGAGCGATAAAACTGCTTGCTTCTTGAATGCTTGCCTTTGCTGTAAGAACACATCGACAGTTCTGTTTAGTGATATTTTGTTCTGAAGTTCCTCGGCAGAGGGGAAAAGAATCCGCAAGAATATCAGGGATATCTAAATAGTAATGCACACATACATACATACTCTCACACACATACATTGTATCGCTAGTTGGTACCATTTTTATAACATCAAGTTACCACTTCCCTAATTGAAAATCTCATGAACGTCCTTATATCTAAAATACACTTAAATTTTTATTAAAATTTTACACACGTTTTCCGTAGTGCGTCTCCGTTCTTAGTGGGTCCATACGATGTGATGTTTTGTCCTGATGATGGGTAGGCTCCCAGCCCAGCAGCACCAGATATACACTCAGCTACTGACAAACCAAGGTAAAGCCAGAACTTGAAACGATGCCATTGTAGGGTAGCAAACAAACATTTGTATAGAACACTTCTTTCGGCAAATTCGTTCTCTGAAATGTACTGAAAAATTGTAATGTTAATTAGATGGTGACCGTAAAAATACTACTTTATGTTTATAAAGGGTAACAAGAAAAACGGAAATTTTTTTCAGATAGTTTGGAGAAAACTATTCTCCTAGGAAGTGTCAAAGGGACAAGGTCGCGTGGACGTCAACCGACAAGATGGAGCGGCATAGTCACTGAATTATCAGAATCATTACTGACGAATGCCTATAGAAGAGCACAAGACCGTTCCAGATGGAGGGAGACTGTCCACAGACAAGCCATGCCTGGAGTCAAGCGTAATCACCATCCTCAGACAGGAGGCACGGATTGAAGAGAGAGATCGAATTGTCAGTGAATTTAGTCAGCCATGATCAGTTTCAATATGTTTAGGGTCAATGTAACCAAGTGGATTGCTGTACAGGACCACAAAAATGTTTATGGCTTGCTCCAGGTTATGCAGTCAACCAAATATTGAAACTTATTTTTATCTGTCATCTTCTGATGCTTAGTATTATAAAATTATCTTTTTGTTTACCTATGTTTATGTTCCATTAATTTTTAAACCAGTTAATCCACAAATTTGTTAGCCTTAAAACTAGAGATGGGCATTTCATTTTTTTTTGTAAAAGTAGCAATTACAGTTATCATTTCACAGATTTTTTTTTGTTAAACTATTTTGAGTGTTTTGGGAGGGTAACTGTTTTAAAACAACAGTTACTTGTTTTTTACCACCTCTACTTAAAACAGGCACTTAAATAAGTTTACTAAAAAGTATACGGTTAAAAAAACCATACTAAATTAACCAAAACTACGAACTATAAGGGGGGTGGGGGCTTAATTTATGAAGCTGTTACTGTTATTGCTACTTTTATATAAACGAAAACGAAATGCCCATCTCTAGTTTTAAGGCTAACAAAACTGTGAATTTACTGGTTACCAAATTAATGGAACATAAACATAGGTTTACAAGAAGATCCTGATTTTTAAAACAGCAGTTTTTTTTATCACCTCTACTTATATAAATAGCACGACACGGACTATCTCTTCGTTCTAGTAACGAGAGAACCCTTTTAATACCCTTTCATCGCTCTAATTTTCTTGCCTCCTCTTTCACAGTAGTAGCTGCTCGATTGTGGAATAATTTACCCACAAATGTTAGAGACGCTTACATTTAAGTCAAGATTGAAATGTCACTATCTAAATATTTAAGTTGTTCTTTTATCTCTCTTCTTTCCTTCCCACATCTCTCTTATCGTCATAGTTTAGAGTTATTTTTTTATATTTCTTATTTTGATAATCTTTTTTTTTAATTTTGTATAAAATCGAAAGCTTTATATGTCCATGTATTTGTAATTTTCTCATACTGAACGGTTTGTAAGGTAAGAAGAAATTGCCTTTTTTTATTTCATTTTTTTTGTTTTTTTACAATCAATATAAGTGATAAAACAGAGAAATTAAAATATAAAGCATAATTACATAGCAATGAAATACATATTAATAGTAAAAATAGTAAACAAAAAAATACCACAAAGGCATGGGCTGTTCGTGGGTATACAAGAAAATGTTAATGAATTTTTACTCCTATAATAAATAATGGACAGTTATAATATTTTTGTGTGGCGTAAAAAAGAAAAATAAAATATTATGTAAAAGATAATATGGTATTTTTTAATAGTAATTTTTAGGCCATATGCCCGCCCTTATATGTATATAAAGTGTTAAATGAATAAATAAATAAGTTTACTCAAAACTATACAGTTGGGCGGCAAATTGTGAATCCCAAATATTTCAAAATCCAAATGTATTTTGTATATATAAAAAGTCAAATAAATACTTAAAACGCATAATTTTCAAAATGCGGTTTAACGATATTGATTTGAGTATGCCCCCCTAGCAGTACAGGTAATAATTACTTCAAGATTATATACCTACCTCGAGTGGCCAATAACTCTGAAATGTTAGTTGGATCGTCGTGAAAACAAAAACTAAGAACAGTTTCCATAAAACGAATCCCAAATTGTTGACTTTTCTTGAAAACGGTAAATGGATAAAGTCCTCGTACACTTGGTACCGAAAATAAGGACCTGGAAAATACAGTAAGGATTTACAATTTATATAAAAGTATTTCAAATTAAACATATATGGCATTCTGAGAATAAAAGTGTCATAATTTAAAAAAACTCATTTTTACAGGAGAACAGTTGGGCTATCAAGAGACAAACGTTCATTCGCTAAAACAAAGATATTACTTAATGTTTACTCACTTCTGCCATCTAGCTTTAAATGTTTTAAGAAATAACAATGCCATAGTAATAATTGTGCCATAATTATTTATTGAATTTGAATATAATATAGTAAATCATTGACTTTTTTGCTTACAAGGCCACATACACAATGCTAATAATTACTGTGCGTATAGGAAATATCGCCTGTTTAGAATCATAGTAGCATTAGTTAGTCCGCAATTCCTTATATGGAGAAAATGGCGTTTCAAAGTTTTAATAAACTGTCAACTAAATCAACGGGGCGACGACAACTGGCCTTGTTAAGTTTATCTTTTTTTTTACTTTCTCAATTCAATACACTTTCGCCACATACGTAAGTAAAAATAAATCATTTTTATGCCAGTTTTTGGGTCTATAAGAGCCAATGTCAGATCAAATTTGTTTGTTACCAACATTTTGCAGAGGATCGATGATGTCAATTTTTTTTTTCACAATTAAGTACATAGCAAATATCAAAATATAAAGTATATATTTTAGTATTTTATTTACACACACATAAATGGCAATGTTTTTTATTAACATTCATAATCAAACAATTTATTATGACTCTACAAAATTATTTTAAAAATATTCGTCTATGTTTTTGCAATTTACAACATTACTCATTATACAGGATGTTCTTTAAACCCTGTCACATCCAAAACCACGATTATTAGTATGAGCAAGAAGACATATTGGCACATTAAAATAAATTTTTAGAACGACCAAAATCTTAAAAAATGAAATATAGATAAAAACAAATGGTTTCTTACTTCTGCAGGTAAGAAACAAGGAGGGGGAGGAGGGGAGTCTGATACACCGTTAACCGCACGGCCGCGCACTTTTCACTTCTCCCTTGCAGAAGTAAGCAACCATTTGTTTTTTTTAAATATTTTATTTTTAAAAACTTTCTTCGTTCTAAATATTTTTTAAATACGCTAATATGTCGTCTTGCCTATACTGATCATCGTGGTTTTAGATGTGACAGGGTTTAAAGAACACCCTGTATGTAGATCCGAGCCACAGATATTTAGGAAAATTTCTGCATACTTACTCAAAAACTGTATTTTTGACATGTATCATTATTATCGCTTAGGTGCGATATGGAAATATCTTGCAAATATATGTACTTTTCAAACCAAAAATAATATCATAAACGTATCTGGCACATTTAATTGACTAAATGGCTTACTGATGTACCATCGTTACTAGAACAAGTGGCATTCAATGTTCCGGTACGCCGGTTGCGAAATAGTAATGTGCTGTTCCTCGATCGTGACATGGTTGACATGACATGGTCCGTGGACTTCTACCTGACATAGTCCCTGGACTGCTACGTGAAGCGTGATCATCTTACCTTCATGTAACAAAAAATATCAAGAAACGCCTCGATCGGAGTACCAATGCAGTGGCCAATGCACTTTTAGATGCGGAAGAGTAATGATTATGTTCCATGATCAGCACAGCATAAACTATGGCTTGCATGCACCAATATCCCGATCGCGTCGCATTGTTAACTCGAGACAGAACTGGACATTTTTGGTGTTAGTCTTTCTAGATTTAAACAATCACTAAGAAAGACGAGATCTTGTCTTGAGGATTATTTAATTTTTGTCCTAGCTTTAATTTTCCGTAGTTTTATTTTATTTCAATTGTCGCTTTAATTTTCTGTTCTTTTTTTTATTTCAATTGTACTTAATAAAGTTCAACAAAAAAGGCAAACACATTTCTTTATAATAATAAAGAAATGTGTTTGCCATTGATGAATGGACTGAATAAATCAGTAAATAAAAAAAAATTGTTTATTATTATGTTCATTGTTGGTTTTAAAACTTGGTATTACCTTATAGTTTTGATGTGAAAATTGTATAAAAATCTCACCTGTAAGTAATCCTAAATAAGAAAATGCGTAATGAAACAAATCGTCGTATTTTAATGTTGTTATGTCTCTGGCGTTTTTTTCTCCAAAGTCGTCATTATCGATAGTATTTTGTTTGACTTTATCAGCAGCATTGATTTCAAAAGCCACGCCAACTATTTTGAAAGTCATCAGCATTAATAGAAGATTTTGTAACTCGTCCTCTTTTTCTTTTTTAAAGTAGATTATTCGGAAAGTTGTAATGTAGGTAAACATCAGAATGAAAGCAGCTTTGTGGCATTTTCTGGAAACATTTACTAATTTATTTTAATTTTATTTTCATAACTTATACGTAAAATTGTATTTTACAAAACTTATAGCATAAACATATTTGGTTTAATTATTTTTTTTAAAAAAATTACATTACTGTATACTCAAGATTGAAAAACAAAAATTAAACCTAAAAATTAGATAACACATTCAGTAGAAGTTAAAAACAATGAAAAATAAATGTAAAAATCAAATCAAATAATAAAATATTTTAAAGGATGAATGTAACAAGAAAATCATAAAGCACTGTTTCATATAACAATTATACTAAAGGTTTAATTACCATTCACCATCTTTGAAAAAGTTCAATAGGTTTGACATATAAAAACAATATCCTACACTAAATATATCCGATACGTAGGAATAACTATTGCCGAGTTCCTAGAGTCTATTTAATACGGCATTACAAGTATACACTGTCAGTAAATTGTTGCTACATAATGGTGGTATCAATCTAGTAATTCTTTCAGATACCCTGTAGTCGATGAGAAATAACAGTTCTGGCCAATCCCATATTGAATCAATAATTATGAATAAAATATTTAAATTTAATATTCACAGCTTCCTAGGGAGTTGAATCCAGTCCTTGCCTACGGACAAACTCAAAATATTGTTGATAAATCTACCTGTTCCATGAAAAAGTATAAAAATTGAAAAATAAAAATTTCAGGCGTTGCCTAGTATGTAGGTGATAAAATTCAATCAGATGAATCTCACCCGCATAAATAAAGGTTTCAGCTCTTTAACTTCAAAAACATTAACAATTGAAAGAACTGAAGGATTATAGATGTTCAAATATGGGCAGAATGGTGAATGTTATATAGTGTGTATGTAAAGTGGCCACTTAAACCAGCCAATGACAGGTCATAAGCCCTGTAGATGCCTAGACTTCTATATTACCTTCTCTTAAATGTTCTTCATCTTTGTTTTAATATGTTAATTTTGAATAAGTTTAATAAGTCTCTCATCTTTTTTCTACCGTTAAGTTTTTACAAATTTAATGTTTTTTTTCATTAAATAATTGTAATTTAAAAATTAAGGCGTCCATATTGTCAAGGTTTGAGCTATACTTTTGTGCATTTTGTTTGACATTTGTTCCAATTAACACAGGAAAGAGATGTCATAAAGTTGAGACTATTTGAAAAATACGTTTTTACCTACCGACAGTGCGGATAAAACTCAAAGGCAACATAATTAAAATGTAGAAAGATTCCCCAAAGAAATCGGTGTTCATAACATAATTTGATTAAATGAAAAAGTATAGCCAACATTGCTATTTTTAAATTTACAACAGTTTACAAAATAGTCATAGACGCTCTCTAGCCATACGACTTCAAAAGAATTCTAAGTTGTCTAATTTTATTATTTTATTTTTAACATAAAGAACTTTTAATCCAGCTTCTTTATTGAAATTATGATTATTTTCTATTAGATGGTTTGTGAATTCAGACAAATTATTATTATTTGGGCACCTTAAATATTCTTTAGCTCTAATTAAAGTTTCTTTTAGTTTTTCTAATTTAGATGAATCGCAATCGTTACAATTTAATCGTTTCGTGACGATTTATTATATCGTATTCTAGGGACTTCGTCTTTGTGATTTTTTAACAATGTCCCTTTATTATAGAGCTTATTTTTTTATAGTATAGTTTTAATGTCGAAAATAATCATAAATTGAATAAGAAAGTTGCTTTATTTATTTTATTATAATGAATAACCACAAAGTTAATGCTTAAAATATAAAATTTAAATTAATTAATTATTTTTTTAACATGGCGCACATAGTTTTGCGTGTTGTTCAGATATTGGTTATAAGAAATTAATATTTAAGTATCCTTTATTTATTTTTGTTATTTTAAATAATGTGCATTCTTCCATTTCCCATTATATTGTATCCAAACTCAGCACTGGGCTTTTTGTCTCATAGAGTTTGAGATTTGAGACTATATTATGTTATATGCCTTGTACTAAAGGTTTAAAAAAACATAATACTACCAAAGAGTAGATAAAAGAGTCTCAAAAGTCATTTTACATGGGTTAAAAATTATATAATGAGTTTCACGGTGAAACGAAATAAATAGATTTTTTTTAAATAATTTAAAATCAATTAAAAGTTTATGAGTTTTGATAAAATATGTGATGTGAATTAAATGTATAAATTAGTTTTTAAGATCTTATGAACTATTAGGGTCGGATAAGATTATGGGGTTACAAAGTTGATTCTGATTCAATCAATAAAATAGTTACCTTGGTCCTACAGCAATAATGGCGTATATGCTAATAAGTCCCGCCAATACAAAATGCCAGAGTCTTTCTTTAAAAAATAGTCCAGACATCAGCAGACCAAAGGCAGTTCCAATCCATTTTCTCAGTTCTGGGCGCTCTACTCTTTTGTAAGCAAATCCAAACGCAGAGAAAAACAGGAGTATTGACAATCCGGTCAAATCATGTGTAGTTCCCAAATAATCCACAGTTACTCGCATTTTTAATGAGTCTGAATAAACAATGTAGTTTTGTGAGTGAAATAGAATCAGATGCGGATATTTTATCGACTCTGCTATTCTCGGGTAAAAATGCTGAAAAAGGAAATCAAGAGATCAGCCAGCCTCATGGAGTACTGATAAGCATATTTATCCGTCACCTCTGAGGTCCCGGATTCGATTCGTCATGTTTAATAAATTTCGTTACGTGTAAATAGTACTTTTTTTAAACCCTTTTTAAGCGATGCGTTTAGTTTTTCATATTCAATAGAAAACGTCATCCAACATTTATTGCCAGCAGTTAAAAACACTACAAATCATCACCCATCAAAACAGGATAGGAAAGGGAATATGGAAGTCTAGGCATTTACAGAGCTTATAGCCTGTCATTGACTGGTTTATGTGGCCACTTTACACACTGTAAAACATTCATTCTTGATTGTGTCGATATAGAATGAATGTTAGCATTATCGACAAAATCAAGAAAGGCGCTCTGCGTTGGTTTGAACATGAAGAGCGAATGGACAGCAAAAGAACGGCTAAAAATATTTACGATACCAATGTTGATGGATCCAAAAATAAAAGAAGGCGGAAAAAGACATGGCATGACCAAAACCCAACAATTACTTGAAGATCGACATGTTAAAAGTCGTAATAATCAGGGCGCGTGCATGAGAAGATGTATGAATGTAGACAAAACGATATCTGTATACAAAGATGGAGTGATGTGGCGTTCTATCCTTTCTGCCTACTCTTAAGAGGAAATGGCGTGATGGTTTATTTGTTTGTGTAACATTCATCATTCTGCCTAAGTTTAAACATCCACATTTCCTCAACTCTTCCATCTGTTGACTTTCGCGAAGTAAAAACATAGGCAGAATGGTGAATGTTACATAATGTGTAAAGTGACCACTTAAACCAGCTAAAACAAGTCATAAGCTCTGTAAATGCCTAGACTTAATTTTTCTTTCTCAAAATGTTTTCCTTCTCTGTTGCAACAAATTGAGTTCTAAGTAACTCCCGTGGGAGGAAATCCAGCCCGTCTGCAAACATTTGGACATTCTCAAAACATTATTGTAGAAAAAACATTTATCATGAATAGTAAAGAAAGAAGAGCAATTAAAAGGCGTTTTTAAAAAGGGAGTTAATTTAATTTTGCCTAAATTTCAAATACAAATTAAATAAAAATATCTTTTAAAAATATCAAAACTATAAATATAAACTGATTATCTGCAATATTAATCCAGTGTTATATACGCTACTGAGCGCTGAAAGAAATAGTGATGCTGGATAACTTCATTTCCCTTTCTTCGCACAGCGGTGCATAGGATACTGCATTATAACATTGACTGCACCTAATCTCGATCATTTATTGCGCAAAGTTAAGCTTATCAGTCTTGCTCTTCAGATTCCAGTCCAGAGACTTTGAAATATTGCAGTATTAAGTTTATATTAAATTTGATAAATTGTGTTAAATTTTGTGTTGAACAGTGTTAAATTTTCAATTTTAAAGTAAAATGCTTTTTTTTAGAATAAGGTTAAAAATTTACCATACATAATATAATTTATTACATTTCTTGACTTAAATATTTACAAAACTTCCAACCAACTTCTAACCAAGCTCTTTCCTGTAGACTTTTCAATATAATAAAAGTTTTAAATTTATTTTTTAAACTTACGCACCCAAACAAACGCACCCTTTCCCTCATTTATTCACACGCGCAAAAGCACACTCTCCCTCATTCATGCACACATACACACATTTACATGAATACAAACGTCACACACCTATTATTACGTAAACTCTTTTCTTATATATTATGTATTATTAGATTTACAGAGGATTTTTTTCATTGGCTCTAGTATTGCTCATATATTTCTATTTATTTTTTTATGTAATAGCGGAAAAAATACCGATAAAATAAAATAAATAAAACCATCTTACAAACCAATATTTCATGTCTATTCTCCTGGAAATCAGACTCAGGACCTCAAGAATGAGGGGAGCTTTTCTCACATCAATTTCCTTTTCACGATTTTTACCAAAGTTACAATATATTTAAAAACACTCGTTTTTTTTAAAAGAAATATTTGCGATCTTATGATATACCTAAATAAAAATGACTGCACATATAAATAGTAAAGCGAGAGATTTTTTGAAAAATATACGTAAATCAAAACACGTAGTACTTTATATAATTGGTAAACATATTATTTTTTGTGTATTTCATTGCTTTATATCGTTTTCTATTATATATTATACTAAATTATTTATTAAATTTGGAGAAATAAAACTTGTACTTTGTTTTTTGATACACTTACTTTATTTTTACCAACTAGTTTCGGTAACCAACTGTTACCTTCTTCGGGGTATTTTTATAACTGAAGAAGGTAACAGTTGATTACCGAAACTAGTTGGTAAAAATAAAGTAAGTGTATCAAAAAACAAAGTACAAGTTTTATTTCTCCAAATTTAATTAAAAATGAAATACAAAGTTATTGCAGAAAATATTAAAAATACTATATTATTTATGTTTAAGTAACATGTATTCTTATTATTCTTCACATATATATACTTTATATTTGTATAATAACGATTTTTAATTTCTTACATTTGATTAGCTGGGCATCTATAATTAAGTAGTTTTAGTTTTTCTTTTTAATGTTATTGTTTTATTAGTATAGGACTACTTATGCTCTAAAGATAAAAAAATTGCATCTTAGAACAGGCTGAGCCATGTTAGATGGAGACTATCATAAACAAAGAACACTCCGTTTTCATTTTACATTAATTAGTTTTATATAGATTCCCTGTTATTAAGTATGTATACATTTTTTTTGCAATAAATTAATATGTAAAAATAATACTTTAATTTTGAGGGCCATGTTCAACGAATTGTAAATAACTCACTATTAGAACATGGAAATCAAGTTGGGGTAGAGTGGGATTCTAACTTCGGACCTTTGATCTGTGAGTCCGAGACACTAGCCACAAGACTACAACCCGACTCAATTATTTTTATTATTCTATTTCTATTTAAGACACAGAACTGTATTTGAATTCAATGAATCTTCGCGTGGGGGTTGAGATTATTTCATTTGGGGATTTTTATTTTTCGCATGCGACTACACTTAAGTGGAAATATCCACACTGGTGAATAAATATCAAACTACGTAAAATAAATACGAACACATAAAACTAAACATGATGATTTTCTTTATTTGTTGCAACAGAGATGGAAAACATTTTTGAGAAGGTAATATGGAAGTCCAGACATTTACAGCGCTTATATTTATACCTGACATTGGCTGGTTTATGTGGCCACTTTACACAATGTGTATCATTTACCATTCTGCCCATGTTTAAATATTCACATTTCCTCAATTCTTCCATCTGTTGAGAAGCAAAAGAGCTGAAATCTTTATCATGTAGATGAGATTTATCTGGCTGAACCAATTTACCTACTAGGCAACGCCTTAAAACAATTTTCACGGTGTGATATTCACCTAGTTGAGGAAATGTGGATGTTTTAACATAGGCAGAATGGTCAACGCTACAAATTGCAAAGTGGCTCGTTAAACCAGCTAATGACAGGGCCTGTAAATGCCCTTGAGGAAATGTGAATGTTTAAAAATAGACAGAATGATCAACGTTACATTATTCAAAGTGGCTAGTTAAAACAGCCAACGACAGCTCATAAGCCCTGTAAATGCCTAGAATTTTATATTCCCTTCTCAAAAATGTTTTCCCTCTCGGTTGCAAAAAAAAAAAATCTAAATAACTTCTTTGAGATGAAACCCAGCCTGTCTACAAGCGTTTGGACACGGTCAAAACATTGTTGATGATGATTTTTATTTAGAATATTTTTGCGACCTTAAACATGACTTAAACACTGAATTAGGTTGAATTGACCAAACCGTATTCGTTTTTTATTTTTTCATTTTTTAAATAATTTCATGATGTCTAACTATGAAATTTCCATTGAAAAACGGTTTATTTTACGTAATTTGACATTTAATTATCAGTGTCGCAATATATCAAACCAAGTGTAGCCGCATGCAAAAAATTAAAATCCACAAATAAACCAATACTAACCCCGCGAGAAGATTCAGAATAACACCCCAGACACGGACTTAATGAATAACTTACCTGCGCACGTGTGTTTTGTACCTGCCTCAAGTCGCGCGTTCTCAGAAAGATCCGAGGTAAATATGTGAAATTATAATTATAATCGATTGTGTTTTTATTAACTGTTTACCTAAAATTTACTTAAAAATGAAAATTCACAATTCCTAGATATTTGCGACCTGCCACCATGACTGTACCTACGTCACTACTTGTATTCATTCAATGACAGTGGATCCACAAATTGATCAATCAATATTCTTGGGTTACGTTTTTCAATTGCAGTTTTAATATTTAATTAACTTGACGATTAAAGCGACATGACGTCAAGAATTAAAAAAATAACCAACGACAAATTGATTCCCGTACCTACTCATCATCATTCCCTTTCCGCACCTAATGGTGCATAGGGCACTGCATTGGTACACCAATCGCAGCGTATCTTGATCGTTTATGTTACATAAAGGTAAGATGATCAGTCTTACGATTCAAGTACTAGTCCAGGGACTATGAAATATTCCAATGTAAAAACACCCTTTAAATAAATATTTCATATCAACCATGTCGGAAATCGAACCGGAGACCTCTTGCGTGGCAGGCAAATGCGTTGACCATTACAAGTGACCAAAACACTGGTGGTCTGATGTATTAATTAGTGTATCGAGGCGAATAAATAATACAATTATGTGTGTAAAATAGGACGAGAATCCTACACGATTGTTTTCGACTCTATGGTTGCTCTCAGGTTAATATCCTGAATCATTGTGTAGTGGTTGACACGTTCGACTACCGTTCTTACATACCATTCTTGAGGTCCTGCGTTCGATTTGAAGCAGGGTGGAATAAAAACATTGATTTTTAATGTTGTTTTTACTAAAATGTTTCTGTTGCTTGGATCTATACGGCCTAATTTCAGATTTCATTTTTTTCTTGCCACAATTTTGTTGAGAGTCTATGTCAATTAAAAAACTAGTATATTTAATAATTTTATCCACACATACATATGTTGTATTGTTTTCTATTATTATTTGCTATTAAAGACGTCAAACAATTCATTTTAACACCACAAAATAGATAAATAATACTTCTCTGTAATATTGCGATTTACGACACTGGGCCTTATAGATCCAAGCCACAGATTTATTTGTTCTAGAACTAGTACCTTAGGAACAGGACTGATCGTATTTTCTTCATGTAACAGATTATCAAAAAAACGCTGCATTTGGGTTACAAATGCAATGCCCTTTGCACCATTGTATGCAAAAAGTCAAATTGTGATGATACAACAAATATTACAATTTAATGATTTTTATAATAAAAAAAACTTTTTTTGCATCACAACAGGCTAGAAGGCCCAATTACAGTGGTGAATTTCGGCTCAGAACGCCCAGGCTTGAGAAAAATCACATTATTGTTTTTTTGTTTTCTCATCGGGAATCCGACCCGGAACCTTCCCTGCGAGAGTCAAGTGTCTTAACCCATTACACCACGGAGACCGCTATACGAATAAAAAATAATCATAAAAATACGAAATGCGTACAAAAATATAATAATTCATATCCAGTGTTTAATTTGGATACATTTTAAAATTCACTTTTATAAACCTGGACGTAGAGTTTAATTACTTTTGCAAATATTTTTTTGCATTGTCCTTTATATTTGTTAAATCGATGTTAAAGAAACTTCTGATTTCGTTGTACAAAAGATATTTATTTTATTAAAGTCAATACAAATAAATTCAATATGACAAAGTGTGAAATTCCCTATCCTTATTTTGTCTCTTGATAAATTTACGGTCGGCAAATATTTGTAAATGTGTGATTACTTTTTTCAATAGAAAACCCATTTAAAAGTCTCTCTCACGGATACAAATGTGTGTGGGATGACGAAAAACCCAAAACAAAATGTAAAAATACGAGGCGTGTTCAGTAAGTAAGTGTACTAGTTTTTTTTTATATTTAAAAAAAGTGTATTTAAAAAAATATAGGATATTGCGAAATATGACAGAAAAGTTTCTGGCTAAACACCAGAAACTTTTCTGCGCATTTGTCGATCTGCAAAAGGCGTTTGATAGAGTTGACAGAGAGAAATTGTGGAAGGTTTTATCGGAGTATATAAGTGAATGGTAACCTGACAAGGACTATTGCGTCACTGTATAAGGACAGCACAGCATGTGTGAAGGTGAATGGGTCATTCACACCGTGGTTTAACATTCCTAAAGGAGTCAAACAGGGATGTGTAATGTCACCATGGCTGTTCAACATATACATCGATAACTGTATGAAATAACTGAAAGAATTAAGAATGGGAGCAAAAATGAGTGGTTTAACTGTTAACTGTCTTCTGTATGCGGATGATGCCGTGCTTCTTGCTAGCAGCAAAGAAGACCTTCAATTCTTGCTAACAAAAGTCTACGATGTATGCAAGAAAAGCGATTTGCTTATGAATATTGATAAATCGAAAGTGATGGTTTTTGAAAGGGATGAAAATATAACTAAATGTGAGAACAGTGTGAACGGAGATATTCTAAATCAGATATAATAATTTGCGTATCTGGGAAGTATGTTTACTAGGGATGGAAAGACCGATAAATATATTGAAAGGAGGGTGAGTGCCGGGAACAGGGTGAACGGTGCACTGAAATCTACTTTGGCAAACAAGTGTTTATCGCAGGAGGCTAAACTCGCAGTTCACAACGGAGTTCTAGTGCCAACTCTAATGTATGAGAGCGAAGTATGGAATTGAAATGATGATGAAAGTTGGTTGAATGCTGTCGAAATGCGACCCCTCAGGCGAATGTGTAGTAAAACGATGTATGATAGGTGCACAAATGTCGAGATCCGTGAAGTGCGTAAGGCTGAGACTTGCATTATCGACAGAATCAAGAAAGGGGTGCTGCGTTGGTTTGAACATGTATAGCGAATGGACAGCGAAAGAACGGCTAAAAGGATCTACGATGCGAATGTTGATGGATGCAGAAAACGAGGAAGACCGAGAAAGACATGGCACAATCAAGTCCATCAAATACTTGAAGATGGACATGTCAAAAGTAGGAATAATCGGCGTGCGTGCATGAGAAGATGTATGAATGTAGAGAAAGCGAGGTCTGTATGGCAATAAAGAGTATAATGGCGTTCTATCCTCTCTGCCTACCCCTACGGGGAAAAGGCGTTATGGTTTGTTGTTGTTGTTACTATTTTTCCACGTAATCGCAAGCCCGTTCAATGCGTGTGGTGAGCCGTGGCACAAACTTTTTTATGCCCTCCTCGGAGAACTCTCTCGCCAGCTCCTCAAAACCTCTCTCTGCACCTGGGCCGCGATTTTAATGGGAAGTTAAGGACGTTATACCTTCAACATTACGTTATAGTAGAAGGTAAATTTTCTTGAGCGATTACTAATATACACTACCGACCCCTCCCCCCCCTTCCCTTCAAAGTTTTGTGTATATACTTACATCGGAATGTAACACGGTGAAGCGTACGTCACGGTACACATATCCATTGGCGGCCTCCGTGGTGTAGTGGTCAAGACGCTTGACTCACGCACGGAAGGTTCCGGGTTCGATTCCCGGTAAGAATACAAAAATTACAATGTGATTTTTCTCAAGCCTTGGTGCTCTGTGATGTAATTCACCACTGTAATTAGGCCTCCTGGCCTGTTGTGGTGCAAAAAAAAAAATGTAAAAAATGTTTTAAAAAAAATCTACGCACCAAAGTGACATAGCTTTATTATGACGTCATAGTTGACGATTAATTCTCCCGAGTGATTACGAAGATACTCTACCGACCCCCCCCCCTTCAAGTTTTAAGGTAGGTACATCGGTATGTACCGATGGGTCTAATACCTCTCGGGACGCATATATACGCATTAAAAGAGACAAAAATTCTTCCAAACAATTTTTCCTTTTGTTACGATTTATTTCAATTTTTTATCGTTCTGGGATTGGCACTGTTTTTCTTAAAAGCCTGTACAATTGATACGATTAAGAAAAGATTCCCGAGATGGTTTGGTCATGTAGAACGAATGGATCAAGAAATAATGGTCAAACAGACGAATGGCGAGAATGAATGACAACTTAGGAAGAGGACGACCAAGAAAGACTCGGCATGATCAGATAAACCGAAATCTTAATTCTGGTCATGTCAAAAGCACGAACAACCGAAGGGCATTTATGACAAGGTAAATGAATGTGGATGAAGCTGGGAATGTAGGTACGTCACCATAGACGTGTGTGGCGGCCCATCCTCTCTGCCCGCTCCTGCGTGTAAATGGTGTTATGGTAGTAGTAGTGTTACTAAGTCAAAAAATTAAAATGATTAAGTTGATCATTTGATCATCCATTATTTTTCATTGGTGATTGTCATTTTTATTATGGGAACCATCTTATTAAATAAATAACATTATTTCTCAACGTGCATTGATTATAATTTTTATAGCTATTGAATCGTGTTCATGTATGGCTAATGAATGCCATTAAATGTCCAATTGTATATATTTTTAAATTGAGTTTCGTATGTATGGCATTGATTGTTAAATTTAATTTTATTTAACTTTTTCATTCTTTTCTAAATGAAAATTTTTACTTTTATTTTAAATTACTAAATTACTAATTACTAAAATTACTTTTATTTTAAAAACGAGAATACTCGAGTTCTTATTATGTACTCAAAAATTTTAATTTTTAGACCATTTCCTTAAAATAACTTGTGCAGAAAAAATTAAAATCGAGTTGTGGAAGAGTAGGATTTTAACCTCGGACCTTTGGCCCGTGATTATACAGTGCTACCATGGGACCACAATCCTGTTAATTGCTACTTTGCTGTGAAAAAGCCATATTATGAACTTCTGGATTACTTTCTTTCAGCACAAAGATGCTAAGGCTATCAGATTTCAGATAACTCTTTCGGGCAGCTTTTCTCATTTGACAACGAGCAATTTTCCGTGTATGTGGGCACCGCCAAGGAGACTTATGTCCTCAGATGCGGTATGTGGTGGGCAAGCTGTGAGAAAGCCAATTTCTTTAACCTTTATTTCTATATATATTTGTTTTGCGTATAAGTTTCACTTGTTTTATTTCACCTTACATTACATAATATAAAAAGTCCATCCAAAAATGTTTTTTTTTTAATACTTGACAGATTTTTTTCTAGTTAGTCAATGTTCACGAATTATGAAGAACTCACACGAGATGTAGTAATCATACATGGTCAAAGTAGTGCAGGCAATTGAGAAAATAAACCAAGGGCCTGGTGACTACTGTCAACAACGGGTCGGCTTCTCCCGAAGAGTTTTAAGTGGGTTCCTCTCCACATGAACAAATGCTAAGAAGTTTTTGACTGGCCCACATTAGAATATCCTTCCTGTTCCCAAAATTTGTTGCTAAATTTAAAGATTAAATAAATACAGAAAAATCTACTTGTTAAAATATAAACTTTGTTTATCATAAGCAAGGTAAAAAATAATGCAATGTATAAAAAAATATTCACGTATTTTATTTCCCCTTCCATTACATGTAAAAAGTTTATGGTAATACTTACTTAAGATATACTCTTAAATTAATTTACTTTTTACATCAACAAAAAGACAAACTAAATTATTAAAAAATAAACGTTATATTATAATTATTATTGTAAATGTACCTTCAGAACAGGTATTTTTGTATCTAGTGAAGCTGCTAGAATTATTTTCTTGCAATTCAATTCATTGTCTAGTAATTATTTCGTTTTATTTTGTATTGTATGTATTTACTTTTATTTTTTGCCAATAAACGCAGTATTTCGGCACTAAACCTGATAATTCATTTTATTTAAGTCCGATAAAATTACTCAGCAGCCTCCTAAACGAACGTTTTAAGAGGAAACGCGATCTCGCTTTTCTTTATACAAACGTATTCGCGTATTTTCTCCCTGGATTATAGCACTAGAGCAATATTTTTTTTAAGCACTATAGATATTTACTATTTCCGTGTCTCTATCGATTTGCTTTTTTGATAAATTGTTTCTTTTTGGAACTAGAACCGTTTAAAAATCCTTTAAAAAAATCAGTTTCATCTGCTGTTTTCTGACGTCTTTCTTCTTCTTTTTATCAGCCCGTTTCTCTCTACTGCTGCTTTCAATTGTTTCTATATTTTTTATTATTTTTATTTATTTATTTAACTTTTTGTACATAATGTTATTTGTACATTGGTGGGCTTATTGCCAAATGGCAATTTCTTCCAACCAACCAATAATAGCGTATTATTCATTTATTCATTCATACAAATACATACATATCACCAAAAAAATACAATAATAACGTACCCCAAACTCTATGAGGCCAAAGGCCGTGTGTTAAGTTGGGGTACAACATAATGGAAGGTGTAAGCACGTACATAATTAATAATAGCAAAGATACAAATTAAATATTATTACATAAACGACAATTGTACAATCTTTGTTACAATATGGTATTGTAGGATGGGGTGGTGCACATGCCAATATATTAAACCCTCTTAAAATAGTACAAAGATTAATTAATAAAGTAATTTAAAAGAAACCCTCAACATTCAATACGGAAAGTCTATATAAAATATTTAAGGTTTATACAGTAGACACTCTTTATAAAATAAATTCTATCATACAAATTTATAACGAATGAAAAATAAAAAAAAATTAGATAAATAAGTCACTCAGATACCAACATAATATTAAAATTCCTAAATTCCACACAAGTCATGGTCAAAATAGCTTTGTCTTCAAAGGTGTAAAAAATTATAATTATCTTTCCAATGAACTAAAAACTATTAAAAATAATATATCAATAAATAAATTTATAGTAAATCTACATACATTTTTTGAACACGTGTAAAAACTACATTTAATTTTAATTAGTATGAATGAATTATCGTTTTATGTTTTTTTCCTTATAAATCCCATGTTTGTATTTTTTTTCTCTAGTACTCGTATATTAAAAATTATTTAAACTCTTATAAATAAACAACTACAACAGTGTAAGTCCCTCTCCAAGCACAAGAATTAGTCTCTTTTTTTGGAGAGTTACAGTGATAACATTTACTAGATGTATAAAAGTACATCTGTATTGAATTTTTTTTTAAACATGTACCTTTTATGAAATTTATTATGAAAAAAAAAAAACATACATATATTTCAAAGGGTATCTGGACAACACGCTTAATAGTATAAAAATCTATTCAATATCTCGCAGCAGTCTCCTGTCCTGGGCACTCTGTTTCCATATGGACATGGACATGGGTCCCACGAGCTCAACGATGTCGTCAGTCCATCTCCTCTGTGGTCTCCCCACTTTCCTTTTACTTTCGTGGGGTCTCCAGTTAAGCATTCTGGGGGTCCACCGATCAACTTCTTGTCTCGCCAGATGACCCGCTCACTGCCATTTAGTCTTCCCACTCTTTCTACGATATCGGTCACCTTTATACGGCGTCTTATCTCATCATTTTTTATTCGGTTTTATTGAGACCCCCAACATTTGTCTTTCCATAGACCGCTGAGTGCACTTAATTTTGTGAACATTTCTGGCAGTGAGTGACGTGGTTTCAAGACCTTATGTTGTCACCGGCAGAACACAAGTCTTCGGACGCACAATATACAAATATGATAACTATTTTTGGAAAATGCAAAAGGTACCGACACAGAAAAATTCGTAATGATACTATTTCTAAAAAGAAACTAAAAAATCCGTTCAGTTTTGAAGTGCGGAAAAAGGGACGGCGAAACGTCGATATTAGTTAAGCATTATTAGTCCGACGTGCAGTTGTCATGTAATGTTCAAAATTAAAATCGTCTGGTGGTATCGCATATCCTCTTAAGGATTCGTCAATGGATCTGGCTTTGACAGATGCTGCTGATGCCTCAGGAGAACCTTGACCCAAGTTGCCTCTTTTTCACACCTGCGGGCTGGTCATACCAGTGGATGACAATCTTTTGGTTGTATTCGGCGGAAGTTTGGAATCCGGAACTGACGTGGGAGAAAGTGAAAGTACTGTCTGGCAATGGGGTCTCCTGGAAGCGTCTGATGATGTCCACATGCCCCACTTAGGAGCGAATGTGCAATTTTACTAAAAATATTTTTGGCAATGTCGGAAATTGGGAAAAGCAATAAAAATACAATATAAGAAGTAAATATATTTTTTAATATTATGTTTTATCACAGATTACATCATTTGATAAATAAGTTTTATTATTTATTTATATTATTTCACGATACGCCATAGAGCATTTACAAAAAGAACACAATTATAAACACTGAAAAAAAACAACGTAATAATATTTTTTAAAAGATGTGTAGGAACTCAAAAGTAAAGCACAGCGTTACAAAAAAAAATGTAAACACATTATTAGTATTACGTAAAAAAAAAAAACAGTTTTTTCTCTTTTAAAAACGGTAGTGAGTTAAGTAAATAAAAGTTATAAATTTAAAAACTTTACACATTTCCACTTATTTGTTTGACCAATAAGCGCTTTCACCCTTTAATGGGCATCTTCTGGCTGGTTGTACCAAGTTTTTTAAATTTATAACTTAAATTCAAATTTATATTTTTGAATAATTCCAATGGAAATATTACAACATAAAAATAAAAATTGAATTGTAAATTTAAATCAATTATATCGTGCGTACAACACAACTATCAAAATCAGCTTATTTTCAGATCAGATGTAATAACTACATCAATCTGATCATTTTCTGATCAGATCAAGATCAATCAGATCATCAGATTCAGAATAGGTATTTTTTAATTAACCACTAAAAACACGTTTTTATAACCTCCTCCATAGATGCTACGAATAGACAAGTCGTGCATCATAATATTTTTTGAATGCATGACTACTTGTCTATTTGTAGCATACATAGAGGAAGATACAAATACGTGCTTTAGTTGCTAACTCAAAAATCCTGATTTCGATGTTACCTAGATGTAGTAGGTAATATAACCCCACAATATGGTACCAACATTTTTTTTTCTAAATTACAGTTTGATGAGTATAAGTTTTAAATAATACACACCAAATACAGATAAAATAATGCATGAAAAAGAAAGAATAATAAACAATTGAGTATTTATTACATAGACCGACACCTCAAAAGATATTATTCCACGGATTTTCTGAGTCATTGGAGAACATGCAAAAATACTGTAAAAAGTATAATATATTAAGTTCGTCCAATTTTTTAATTTTGATTTCTCCTGTCATGTTATATTTTATTGTTTTATTATGGTTGAAAGCGTTTGTATTTTATAAAGCACATTCTTTCTGTAGAAATGAGAGGCCCAGTTTTCCGACTACGTAAAATATCAAGAGTGAAATGTAAGGAGCGTAGTACATTCCCGCAGAGTGGAGCATTATCACACTTGGCTGAAGTACTATAAAGGACATCATCAAGTGACTAAATATATGCGCTTGGATGAACCACATCGCCACTAGGAATGCTGAAGAACCCTGAAAAAAATAATTAAATATGTTCATTGATTATGATGTGAATATGAATGTTTGATGATCGTTATTTATACCGAGTGCGACGCTTCTGAATGTTTGATGGTCGTTGTTTATACTGAGAGTGACCTTTATTAATGTTAAATGGTCGTTATTTATACCGAGTGCGACGTTTCTGAATGTTTGATGGTCGTTGTTTATACTGAGTGTGACGCTTCTGAATGCTTCATGGTCGTTGTCTATACTGAGAGTGACCTTTATGAATGTTTAATGGCCATTATTTATACCGAGTGCGACGCTTTCGAATGTTTCATGGTCGTTGTTTATACTGAGTTTGACGCTTCTGACTGTTTAGAAGTCGTTATTTATACTAAGTGTGACGCTTTTGAATGCTTAACGGTCGTTGTTTACACTAACTGTGACCCTTATGAATGTTTAGTGGTCGTTATTTATACCGAGTGTAACGCTTTTGAATGTTCAGTAGTCGTTATTTTTACTGAGTGTCATATATCCTATTCTGACCATTTATTTCAATGTTTGTTGTTTAAATTGTTTATGTTGACTGAGAAACAATTATTTATAAAACTATTTATTGGTACATAAGGCAAGTTTAAGAAGATCAATTTTACGCTTCAGATGACAATGAAAATCATCAAAATAATATTTTAGTGAAAAAATAGTTTTAGTTTTGGTCATCCAAGTACTTGTGTATTCTTTTTTTTTTTTTTTTGTTTTTTTAATTGAATCGGCATTCACTTCGTAACACTTCATTATAAATTATTATGAAAATAAAACTTTTTTATCAGTGTTACACAATTTTATTCTTTTACAAGAACACAACTATAGTTTCGGGAGAGCACTCCTCCCATCGACGGGTGATATAAAACTCATTATATCACCCGTCGATGGGAGGAGTGCTCTCCCGAAACTATAGTTGTGTTCTTGTAAAAGAATAAAATTGTGTAACACTGATAACAAAGTTTTATTTTCATAATAATTTACTTGTGTATTCAATTATAACGTATTAATTACCCATCCGGTAGTGTAGTGGTATATCTGGTGATAAGGTTTCTCAGCAACTATGTATAGTCCAGACAGCACAAGACTCGAGTAGAACCCCAGTTCTATTCCGTGCCAGTATGCACTTACTAACATCGTCAAAACAATCCTGAAATTCGAAAATTTAAACTATTAGATAAATTAATTAAATGATAATTTTTCCGGTTGCAACAATAATTGACTATTGCAAACACGCGGTCACATAAATCTGTAACCAGAGAATTATAATGTATCGGAACGTAGAACCAAGTTTGTACATGCGTCTAAAAGTCCCCCCTCTACCCGACATCCCGTCTGCGCGCATGCGTGAAGTGGCCCCGTAATGTTGCCAGACCGTGAACAATATACACAAATGTAAGATAATTTTGTTTTATGTTTTGTTATATTTTACAACAAAAAATATTTTACTGACTGAAATATAAAAAAACAGGTACTTTTACCGTACGTAAAAAAACATTAAATAATAGTTTAGTAATTAAGTACATCAATACCGTTTAATACTACAATAAGGCTTATTAATAGAAAGCCGGGTGAAAAATTCGACATCCCTGGCAATACTAACAAAATGTTTAAGTAATTTTATTTAACAATCTGACGGTAAAGTAATCGAATTCTTAAATAATATTACTTGTAATTTCGCTTCTTACACATGAAATGTAATTTTACCGTATTCTCTTTTAATCCCAGCAGTATTTTGACACTTGCAAACGACACAACATGGCATAATTAAATTTAAATCGGCAGTTGCGTACTGAGTACTTAATGATTAAAACGTACAACTACTCGTTTGTGAACAGTTTAGTTGGATTCAGTTTGATGCGCGTTTGCAGTTTCTGGACTATTCTATTCTAATTTTATGCCAGTGACATTGCAAAGAAGTTCATTTTTATGAACTTTTTCATACGTTTTCGAGAAACTTCGTCGCTCTGATTAGAGTCTAAATATTCTAATTTTTACCACATGTAAGAAAACATTGTTTATATCAAATTGCCCGTAACACTTCCTCATTGGGTTTAATGGGTTGCAGCGCTACAAAAAATAAAAATCCTTAATGTATCTCCGCACCTATAATCCTTTAAGATAGAGTCCCCGAGGAGTTCCTTGTGGATATACATGCCCATCCAGTATTGAACTGTTCTGTTCCAGTATCTCCAGAAGTCGTTGTGCCAAGGGGCGATGTGAATGCGATACAAATCCAGAGTATTGATCGTCTCAAAGTCGTAAGACAACTTTTCGGCTTCTTCTTGAGTTCTGACGACAAAAATGCAACATAATATTATTTCATGCTTTGAAAGAACTTGCATGATAGAAGTTATTATTATTATTTTTATTAGTATAATGGTTTATAAACATAACAATTCTTATGATCTACTAAATTTGTGTGGTAATACATTTCTCTGAATAGGGAAATATCACGTACTACGAATTCCGATAAAAATATATAACATGGAATAAGAATAATTAATTTTATTTTCAAAATCAATAGGGATATTGTGGAGAAATGTTTTCATACATAACTTAATTTTTTTTTTTTTTTTAATATATGTCACTAGAAAAACGCGACAAGCTTGGCATTGGTAGTTGTGACGTCCAAATTTGTGACGATGTTTTATAAAAATTTTAATGGTTTGGAACAAAGTTGAAATTGAACATGAATCGTGACGTATTAGTGCCGTGGCCAACGCACTGACCGTTTTTACAAGAATTCAAAATTACAAATTAAAAAATATTGTTTATGCTACTATTAAGTAGCGAAATTATTTTTTTGACAGGACAGTATTTCATAAACCATTATTACTTTTAAAATGTCAAAAAAAAGTTTTTTTTTCAGATTGTGTGTAGTCTAAGTACATGTTTTAAATCAGACGTTTTTAAATGCAATGGAAAATAATAATTAAACAAGAATATTTGTATTTGCTATATAAGTTTAATTATCCACCCAATTATTTATCAATATGTTTTATTCCGACTTATTTCTATTTTTTTTTTTTTTTAATTTATTCAATTGAATCCGTACCATGCTTTAATAATGTTCTGGCAATATGTTGATTATTTTGTGTCCCATTTTTTTTATTTGCCTGAAATCATAGTTCGTAGTAGGCCCCATGACTCACCGTCTATTTTGACTCCTGGAAGTGTAAGAGTGTTTCTTTTGAGATTTAACAGTAGCTAAAATATAATCTGCAATGTGTTTTGTTATTTAATTTTACATGAAAAATTATTTTAAAACATTAAGGCAAACGATTGGCCGGTAACATTTAAAGGGTTCAAAATAATTTTATCGGTTTTGTAGATATAAGTGTCCAGCATCACAGATGTTTATTGACGTCGATTAAAAATCCTTTAGCAACTTGACCGATCACAATGGAACTAAACCGCGATAACAATCTTGCGCATGCGTATTGGAAAAATTAGTTTGTCGGCAAACGTCAAAGTCAACGCGAGTCGAGTCTCAATTTGTCCGTTTGTAGTATGTTTTGAACTTTGCGAGGTTTCCTTTTCATAAAACATGGCAAAATTAAAACATTATACTTACAGAGGAATATTTTTCTTCAATGAAATGAACAAAGATAGTAAAAAGTAAAAAAGTACAGTCAGGAATACAATATTAAATATATTGTAAAATAGAAAGAAATATTCTCTTAAATAGAAAGAAGTGAAAAATTACATCTATAATTCTTCTTTATGTAACACTGATTGAAAACACCGTTTATATATTTTTTGTAATTTATTTATGTTATCCTAAAAATATTATTAACTGAAATAAAATAAACTATTGTAAGACGTCACTCCCCATTATGTACACAAGAATTGTTTATTTATTTTACTTAATGGGAAACGTTAATGTAAATATATGTATTTGACTAATGTAAAAAATTGTATTTAGTTGTAATATTGTATTTTTATTTGTTTATTAATTTAAAAAAATGTTAAAATCCCCTATCGGTAAATTTAAATCGAAGTTGCTTTGGAACCGGTAAAACGATAAAAAATCGCAATGATAAACTTTTAACGCGTCGATTACTATGGCGGCCTCCGTGGTGTAATGGCTAAAACTCGCGCACAGAAGGTTCGGAAGTTGAAAACACAAAAAATTACTGTGATTTTTCTCAAACCTGGGTTTTTTGCTGTAATTTACCACTGTAATTGGGCCTCCTGGCCTGTTTTGGTGCAAACAAAACGTTGCTCCTGACAGTTGCGCCTGTTGTGATTGCGTAAAAGGCGCGATTCTTCCCTAACATTTTCTACTTACATATTTTTCATGTGGATGTAGTTTACGGTGGGTCCATTGGCGCTTTCTGCCTTTAGGGATTCTGGATAAGCCCCCACCCCAATAATGGAACACACACACTGTGCCATGTATAATCCGCTCGTCATCCACATCTTGAATCTCACCAGTTGCAGGAAATTAAAGTAGTTCTTGAAAAGAAAATGGCGCCGGCGAAACTCGTCCGTCAGTATGTACTGTGGAAAATACCCACATTAAAATACGTTCATGCACATAAGCCCTCCATAACAATTTAAAAACGAACTACCATGTTATATTCCAAAGACAAAAACAAGTAAAAACAATTGGAAACATTGGAAACTGGCATTTTTTATTCTCTCCGCCACCGATTTATAATATTTTTTTACAAACAGACTTTTAAAAAGATTTATTTTTTACAGAAGTATCCCAAATAAACATGACTATTTAAATATTAAAAAATGGCGCAATTAGAGATATTGAATCGATATCCATTCAAATAATTGTTTATTGTATTGCCATTGTCAAACATAAAAAATAAAAATTAGACTCATTTAGTAAATGAGTCTAATTTCGAGTGGTAAATCTCAAAGACCAGAAATGAAGACCTATTTCTTGAATCTTTTTGAAAGTGATAGTTTTTAGCTCAGTTTCTGTGAATAGTCTATATATTGTGTCTTAGGTTTAAATGTTTTTCTTTTCTTTTTTTAATATTAATTTCACAGAATGTTTAAATGTTTTTCTTTTCTTTTTTAATATTAAGTTCACAGATTGTTTGAATGTTTTTATTTTCTTCTTTAATATTAAGTTCACAGATTGTTTAAATGTTTTCTTTCCTTTTTTAATATTAAGTTCATAGATTGTTAAAATTTGTTTGAATTTTTATTGTTTAAATGTATACTATGTATTGTTACAAGAAATGTACTATTTTTTTTATGTACCGTCCCAAATGAGTTTTCTCGTCCAACTCCTGGGAATATAATATCATGATATTCATGTCTTATATGTTTTATTAATAAATAAAAAAAAAAAATAAAAAAATTTGTTGACAGTAAGATCTTTCATATTTAGGTATACTTTCGTTATTCCTTTATAGTTAATAAGTCAAAGTTCCTATAGCGTACATTGAAGAACTGTTACATAAACGTTACATGTATAACATAACAGTGAACCAAAAAGCGCTAAAAATAATCGAATTTACTCATTAAATTTATGCCTTTCATTTTATTGTGTATTTTATTCACTTATTTAAATGAACTCGTAAGGTTTGACGAAAAAAACGCCTAGTTTTTGGCGTTTTGAAGTGACTTTTAACTTATTTAAATAATTTTTAGAACAGAAACCGAAAGTCATAATTAGTATAGAATTGAATTCGCATAGGATTGACGTTTTCTGGAAGAAAAAATAAGAATATCAAGAAATTTTGAAATGATTATTGCCATCATACCCCCTGCCACTCAAAATACCCATGTGGTTTACTCCTCAGTCCTCCCCGATTTTCGTCATTTTGCGTCAGTTTTGCCATTGAAATGTCTAAAAATCTAACGATCTCGTTATATGTTTTCGTACATCGTGTTTTTTGCGCTTGCGTCCACGTCTAAGCGAGGAATTTTGCGTATGTGCGCTTTAAAAAATAAGACTTCTTTTTGACAGTGTACTTCTCTGAGTGTGGACATTGTGCTAAAAAAATAAAATGCCATGCCTTTTTAAAAGCCAAACTATACTGTTTTTCTGTTGAGGCGTCTATTTCAAATGGAAATATAGATTAATAAATTATGATATTATTTTGTATTGTGCTTGGACTAACAACAACAAAAGACGCCAGACAGCTCGCTCGTTAACGTTTTTTTTTTATTTCAAATATCTATTTTCTATCTATTTTCTATCTATTTTTTTAAATAATTTATTGGGTTAACAAACCGTATTTACAGAAATATTAACAACTACTTTGTATATTAGTGTAGGACACTCATGCACACACCAAAAAAATTTACATTTAAGACAATAATTTAAATTATGTTAAATATGACAAATGTAAAAGATAAGCAATGAAAAATATGTGTATAATGATAAAATTAATTAAATATCTGCTTCTCTCAATATTTCTATAATTTTTTTTTTAAATTTACACACATTGTCATAAAAATATCAGCCCTGGTAAATATATTGTTATATTGGTCGCATATTCTAGATATTGCAGATTGTTTTAAATGGTTTGTTGACGCGTTGTCTGTATAAAACAGAAGATTTTGTCTTGTCAGTCTAGATGTCACAAGGAATGTTAGTCTTTCAAATAGATTAGGGGAATCAATTTGACTATTTAATAATTAATTAATGTATAATATAAACTACCGGTACTGAAATTCTTTTCTTTTATCTTTTCAATTAAAAAAAATAATTTAAAAATAATTTTTTAACCCGTATTTAAATTGACCCAAAAACGATTCGAAAATATAATGTCATATTTCAAAATGAAAACATAAGATTATAAATAAATAAAATTTAAAAATGCAAATAATTCAAACGGTAATCATGGTTTGTTTGAAAATGCGTAACTTTAAATCAATCACTGTATAATTTTATAAATCAATATTTTTTTCCTGAATTAACATGGATTTTATTTCTTAAAGTTGAGATATGAATACAAGAAAAAACATATAGACGAGTGGTGGTCCCGTGGCTAGTGCCGCGGACTCTGGATCAGGAAGTCTAAAGTTCAAACCCTGCTCTACCACAACTCGTTTCCAATTAACCAACACGCTTATTTACGACTACAATAAAATGGCACCAAAATTCAAATATTTGAGTAAACCATATAAATGCAAATATTTATTTTTTACAAAAAAAAATCGTCTGAAATAAAACGTCTCTAAGTATCCTGTTCCTGCTTGTCTACAAGATGTTTACACACATGAAATACTCTTAAGTCAATTTAATTTTTAGCACATTGAAGAACATTTAAATTATAAAGTCTTTAATAAATAACTCTGGACTTACAAAAAAGGGACATGAAAGAGAAATACAAATTTAACATCAAAATAACAAATTAGCACTTACACGCTATGAATCCTCTTTGGAAAACTATAAATTATGTCTTTAAATCCTGAAAATTATGTACGGTTGCATTTCGTGTGTCACATAAATTATTACTACAGACTGTAGGTAAAAAATAAATAAATTACAAAACGAATGATCGATGTACAATATAGTCTATGCACGGGTGTTTTAGACTCGGTGGCTGATCTCGGCCAAATTCTATATTCATGGACTGGGCAGATAATGGAAAGTTATGTTTGATTGTCTACTTTGGTAAAATCGTTTTTTTCTGACGAAAATGTAAATATTTGTATATAAATTCGAAGAATATTTTCCGTCAACTTATGATTAAACATGTTTTTTTTAATCATAAAAATATTCGCCTTTTCGTACAGATTTTACTTTACAGACAACGAGGAGGTCGAATCCAGTATATCTTAAATATTATTATTAACAAAGTAAAACCACAAAAGTTAAAATCGGAATAATTGAAAAATAACATGTTTAAGATGATTTAAACAAAAATATTAAGATGTTAACCAATAAAAAGTCAAGAGAAGGATTGATTGGACTGATTTTACTTTACCCGCGGAATTGTGCGTAATCTTCGTTCCGCTTATTTTTTTTTTATTTTTTACTAATTTTTCACGCCCATACACATGGAAGTTATATAAAACATGAGTATATAACAACATAAAAAATACAATATAAAGCAAAAAAGGATAGAACAGTGTTGAGAAGTAAAGTTGGTATAAAAAAGAAAATGGGTATATAAACAACAAATTTTTTTTTAATACAATACAAAGAAATTAAAGATAGGATCAGTGTTAAGAAGTATAATTGGTATAAAAATAAAAAGATGAGTGTATAAAAAACAAAAAATTTAAAAAATACAAAATAAAGAAATAAAATATAGAACTGTGTTTAGAAGTTTAGTTGGTTTTAAAAAAAAAAAAAATATTAAAAAAAAAACTAAAGAAATGCAGTTAAAGGATTAAAGCAGCTAGGTACATAATGTTATAAAATACAATATAAACAGAATAATTAGTTATATTTGATTTTTTTTCTTTTTTACTATGTAAAGTTTCACTTTTTATTTTGCATGGCAGTATGCTTTTTATTGTTTCTAGATGTATACAAAAAAGCGTTGTTTATCTTTTAAATTATTACTTACTATGTTTGTACTTACCTGTATATTTTTTGTAAATGCCCCTTGGGCGTATTGTAAAATTAAATAAATAAAATATACACTGATATTTAAAATGTACAAGACTCACGTTAAAGGCATCGATGTTGTTAGCATATTGGTTCGCAAGTACATGCATCCGCATTACTGGTGAATCTGATGGACCGCAGTAGAACAGATTATTACATCGGGTAACTTGACCAGGCACTCGTATATTAATCAAATTAATAAGTTCACAACAATCGAACATTGATGTTATTATTTTAAACAAAAAAGCAAGTCATTTAATTTTCGACTGTTTTCTAATGTTTGGATGTTTAAATAATCATTTCAGTATGTGTAATTTATGTATTTAATCGGTTTACTTAATTTAAAATTGATAAAACGCAAAAATGTATGCTGAACTCTTTCGATGTCCCCTGTAATACGGTAATCATATAACTGAGTTATACTCGAGTTGACTTTGCACTAGGGCAATATACAATGTTTTCATTATTGTTATAGAATCAAAATCTATTAACGATAATTATAATTATTTATTACCTCGATTGGATAGTGGTAACTTATGATCTTGCAGCCGATGACAGAAAGGAACACATGCATTATCCTGTCTCGCAGGATATTCCATGGTTTACTATTTTTGGCGAAAGGAAGCTTCAAGTAGTCGTCATAGGTCCTGTATCGGACGTAAGGACCTGGTCAATCAAACGATATACCTTAAATACATTTTTATAATCAACACTTCAATACATTACCATGCCAAAAAGAGAACTATACTTGGAAAAGGATATAATGCTTCAAAATTAATTACAGGACAAATAACATAATATTATAATAAAATAACATCATTTAACATGTTATCCTCATCTGAAATTTGTTTAACTTAATTATTATTATAACTATTATGTTTTTTTTAAATATTTATTTGCGTTCTTATGATTTACCTAAATATTTAATTTTGAGGGCCATTTTCAACGAGTTGTAAATAACTCACTATTAGTAACTTTAAGACAAAGAAGTGTTTGGCCAAAATGTCATTTGTTGAAAGGAATATTACATTTATTTGAAGACAAATTTCCACTTTTAGTAAGTATTTTTAACAATTATGTACAAAAGCTAAATAAATATTCAAATGTATGAGTATTAAATAATATTTTTTAATTGTTTTTTTTTTAAAGAAAACAGAAATGCATGTATTAATATATATATATATATATATATATATATATATATATATATATAATATATATATAAATATATACAGAGTGTTCTTTAAACCATGTCACATCCAAAACCACGATGATCAGTATGGGCAAGAAGACATATTAGTATATTCAAAAAAATATTTAGATGGCAGAAATTTAAAAAAAATAAAGTAAAAAACAAATAGTTGCTTACTTCTGCAGGGAAGAATCGAGGGGGGCGTGACCACATGGTTGACGGTGTATCAGACTCACCCCTCCCCTCTCCTCGCTTTTCCTTTGCAGAAGTAAGCAACCATTTGTTTTTTTAAATATTTTATTTTTGTAAATTTTATTCTCGTTCTAAAAAAATAATTTTAATGTGTCAATATGTCTTCTTGCTCATACTGATCATCGCAGTTTCGGATGTGACAGGGTTTAAAGAACACCCTGTATATAGGTACGTATGACTAGATTTTTGTAAACTTTTCAAAATAATATATTAAATAGGTTTTTTTAATATGTTTTATTATTTTTTTTCAATTTCGTGAACCCCCAGGTTCTTGTACAAAACAGGTTGTATTGCACCTAGGGCATTCAATATCAAGACATTGCAACAATACCAACAAATAAAGATTTTTTTATTTGGCCATTCCTAATTAACTGCTTCATTTTAATTTACCTAAATATGTTAAGTATAATGTATCGCAACAATGTTTTGAGTATGTCTAAATATTTGCAGACTGGCTGGATTTCCTCCCTAGGGAGTTATTTAGATTGAAATTTGTTGCAACAGAAAGGGACACATTTTTGAGAAGGGAATATAGAAGTCTCGGCATTTAGAGGGTTTATAACCTGTCATTAGCTGGTTTAAGTAGCCACTTTACACACCCTGCCAATGTTTAGCCATCCATATTTCCGCGACTCTTCCATCTAGTGATTTTTAATTGGTCAACATCTTATTTTTTTTATTTTAATCACCTTAAACATTTTATTTTACAATAATTCAGATTTTAATTTTTGTGATATCACTTTTTAAATAAATCTTTGAGATATAATTGATTAAATTATATGGAATTATGATAGAGTAAACCCATATGTTCATTTGTAAGAATAGAGATAGAGAACATTTTAAAGAAGGGAAAATGAAAATCTAGGTATTTACAGGGATTACGACCTGTGAATGGCTAGTTTAAGTGACATTACTTGATGTCTAACATTCACCGTTGTCACTATGTTAAAATATCTGTATTTCTTATTTAATTTTTATTTTATTTACAATTTTTTTGTTTATATTTGGTACATTTTTTGTTACATAATATTTTATAACGTTTTTCATGAAAACAAATAAATCTCACATAGGCATGGCCTGTGCGTGGGTATACTAAATCTAGAATACATTATGAAATCTAAGGGGTAGATACTCGTACATGTAAAATATATATAAAAAACATATAAAATAAAAAAATTAAGGTACATTCAAGTGGTTTTTTTTTAATATGAGTAAGTGGAAAATGAGAAATAGAAAAAATAAAAACACATGAGCAAAAAATTATTAAATTAAAATTTATGAAAAAATACGAGAGCAAATTAAAAGTTCATCAGTTATTATATTAACTGTTAATTTTGTGAAGTCTCAGAGCCGAAATTATTTTAACAAACTAAACTAATATAAAGAATATATTAAAGATTTATCTGAATGCATTATTTCAGTGGAATTTTAGGTGAAAAAATATTTTTTTAAATTTGATTTTAAATAAATGCCACGCGTGGCATTGAGCTTAAAAAAACCTTACCTACAACCAATACAACATAACAAGCAACCATTTTAACGTAGCAAGTTATCATTTCAACTATTTACGACCAATCCAACATAGCAAACAATTATTCTAACATAGCAACTCGAATTCGCTTCATTATTATGGTCCCCTCAGTATAATGTATATATTAATCAAATTGAAAACATTCAAAAGAAATGTATAAGGAGCCTGGAATATCATTTTGGCAACATTGACAATGATTTCGGCGCATCTTTGATCAATTTTAATATAGAATCACTACAAAAAAGGCGCCTTACATGTGATTTAATTTTTCTTTTCAAAATTCTCAATAATATAGTTGATTCGCCGTATATTTTACAAAATATTGGTTTCCGTTGTCCTCTTCGCTATACTAGATTAAATTCCTTTTGTTATGTACCAACTTGTAAAAATTTATCAACTTTACATCGAATTCATTCACTAGACGTACCTGTAGAAATTATAATGGACTTAATATTGATGTAGACATTTTTAACTGCACGTTTCATTTGTACGGAAAATTTCTTCATGGGGTCGATTATTTGGGATAGTTGCTGAATGTGCATCTTGAGTGGTTTATGCTATGTATATATTTGTGTATGTTTTATAGGTGCGTTCATGTGTGTGCGTGGATAGCTCGGAGTGTACATTCGGTATTTTTATTTATTACCTCCATGGAAAACGCAAATGTCAACAATTATTCTTTTCTCCCTTGAAATTCTTATTTATTTTTTATTTTTTGTCACATTTAATGTTTATATCTTTTGCATAATTTATGAAAACTGAATTGGTCTTTTTATGTTGAAAAATTGTTGTTTTTAATACTTATTATGTATGACTGTATGTTTTCTGAATAAAATAAAATAAAAATAAAATAAATAATAGCAAAAAAACATTCCAACTTACCTACAACCATTCCAACATAACAAAACACGTAATGGAAAAGCTCCATATAACTTGGGTCAATAGGTTCCTCGTCAGCCCATCTGGAAGCTTTGTCATTGTCATTGGAAGAGACCTTCTTCCCTCGGTTTGTGAGGTGGATGTCGAAGGCAACTCCAACCAGCTTTAGGGTGATCAGCATCTGCTGAAGGTTAACGTCTATCCTGTGGTGGTAACGTATCGTAGAGTCCGCCAGACGGAATATAAGTATGTATGTAAATAAATACGTCATTGCTGCCAAGTGGCATGTTCTGAAAATAACAAAAAAACTATAAGCAATTTTTTAATCAATCAAATCTTTGTAGCCAATAGAGAAATATCACATACCATAGTAATGTCATAAATGCCGATAAAAATATTTTAAATGGATTTAGAAAAAATAATTGTTCATATTGTTTTAGTAAAAGACCTCTATGATTGTATTACTCATTTTTAATACTTAATGCTATAAGTAATGTTCCATCTCTATTGAACCTATTACTTTTATGTTCCTAACCGTGTCACCAGAAATCAAAATCTATAGAAAAATTCATGTAGGAATTCGATTTTTAAAAAAGTATTGAATCTAATATTATTTTAGTATTACCAAAAATCCGGTAAAAAGAAATAAATGGGTAGAAATTGTAAATAATTTAAGTGAAGAATCTGATTGAGATCCACAAAAAACAAATGCTGTTAATAAACATTCAAAACATTTTTTTTTATAGACAAAAAACGACATCTTTCCATTTTTTTGTAAATGCATTCTCCTTTTGTAAATTAAGAATAATAAATATACTATATATTTTTTAACTGTATGACAGTTTTAGTGACATCGACATTTACACTGTAAATACTATGGTTTTATTAGATCTGTTTTTTATCTCCTGCTTAACTTTTACATACATCTACTACCTGTATATAATGAATGATTAATTTTTCAGTAACAAATATAAATGTTCATGGAAGCAAAGAGGGGGGACGGGGGTAGAGTTGGAACTTTACCATGTCTTTTGACTTTTATGTACTTTTTATTTAATATTTATAATATTTCTTTTTTTTTTAATGGTCATTTTTTCGCCCTCTCTTTCTGTATTCATAATAAATTAATGTGAAATCTGTAATTGGTCTTACTTTTTAAATTGTTTTCTTGTACCTTGATTTTGATAAAAAAGTATGATTTCCATGGTAAATGATTTTTTTTTTTTTTTTAAAGGCAAAAGGTGGACTTGCTTGTTTAATCCTCTAAAGTTCAGATATTAAGCTGATAATACGACATGTACATTTTTTTATTTTTTTGTTTAATAGTCTATGACAAATAAAATGAAAACAGCAAGCTTTGATTTATTTATTTATTTTGACACTTTATATACATATACAGTTTATATACATATAAGGACGGGCATATTGCCGTAAGGCAATTTCTTCCTACCTATCTAAACCGTTCAGTTTGAGAAAATTATAAGTACATGGAAATATTGAATCTTACAATTTTAGACAAAAATTAAAAACAAAAAAATGCATTTCTGTGGATATCTGTCATTGGTTTTATTCTCTGTATATTTTATTTGTTATATTTTTTGCATGTATTACTGTTGATATCCCTAATAAATAAAATTAAAAAAAGATTAAGAAAATAAAAATACACGTGAGATGTGAAATGTGAGCTTTCTCATTGATACGAAAAATCTTTTTTATAAATCAATAAAAATGTACCAACCTCCATCCGACATATTTAATTATTGCTATACACGATAACACCACCAAAAGATGATGCCAGGCATGTTCCCACATTATATAAACCATCACAAACATCCCTATAAGGGATGCAAGCCATCTCTTCGTCTCCAAATTAATCACAGTTCGGTGGTAGAATGCAAATCCCGTCAAAAACAAAGCCAAGTAACTGTTGTTATTTAAGCCCGAATCGTAGTCACATATCGGCATCGCGATAAACTGTCAATATATATTTATATCGATACTCTATTTCTTTAGCGACGAAGAACATTGGAAGGCAATGGATACATGCGTACTGAGTGGTGCAAAAATAAAGAACATATCAGTTAACTTCTGCTTTCAGAATACTGGGTGATGAAAAAGTTACGAGCCATATTTTTTTTTACAAATCTTATGTGTCTATGATTGATATCATAGACACAGACTGAAGTGATCTTCAGTCCACATATAATACAAGACTTATACCCGTATGCAGAGACAAACCTTAAGGTGAGGAAAGTACATTCTATTGTCTTCACCTTCGGGTTATTCTCTGCATTTGAAATTAGAATGTACTTTACTCACCTTAAGTTTTGTCTCTGCATACGGGTATTAATATAATCCAGCTCTTTTACTAAGGATTCAATAACAATTTATTTTTTTCACAAACTATAAAGAGTAAATTGTTTAGCAGTATATATATTTATTTATTTATTTATTTTATTTTTGCACCGCAACAGGCCAGGAGGCCCAATTACAGTGGTGAAATACATTACAGAACACCCTGGATTGAGAAAATTCACATTTAATTTTTGTGTTCTCACCGGGAATCGAACCCGGAACCTTCCGCCTGTTAGTCAAGCGTCTCGACCACTACACCACGGAGGCTGCCTTTATTTAACACTTTATTTACATATACAATGTACATATAAGGGCGGGCATATTGCCTTAAGCCAATTTCTTCCTACCTACCCAAACCGTTCAGTTTGAGAAAATTACTTAATCTCATTCTATACAAAATTAAAACCAAAGATTAACAAAAAAATATAAAAAATTATCACTATACTATGAAGAGAGGAGAGAGGATGGGAAAGAAAGAAAAAGGATAAAGGAAAAACTTAAATATTTAGAAAGTAACATTTCAATATTGACTTAAATGTAAATAAAGATGTCTAAAAATTAAAAATAAAAATATCTGTCAATATTCCGGCTATTCCTGAATTAGTTTTCAGTGGTTTTCTCTTCTTAAAGCAAATGCCGAGAAGTTCCTTAATGTGTATTTTTTCTGCTTGAAGCCTCTATTTTAAATTTTTTCGGCCACAGCCGAATATTCCACCAGATGCTCACACTATTAGTTAGAAGGAATATACCTTTTCCAGTTAATATAAGCTTTGTACATAATAAGCAAGGCAAAAAGTAAGCAACCCCATTTAAAATAGAGGCTTCAAGCAGAAAAAATACACATTAAGAGATATAAACCTTGTACATAACTCGCGAGGTAAATGAAACTCTCATTTTGTAAAAAAATATAATAAATCTTTTTTTTCGGGGATTCATATTCAATGAATTATTGAATCAGCTTTTATAGGTTACCCTGTATATTTTGGAGTTGTTTATTGAAAACTTTTCACGCTGTAGAATATAAAATGATATATAAGTAATGTGGTCGGTAATACATGAAGCAGTTTGAATTTTTTAACAGTTGAATGAGTAGGCACGCGACGGTTATGCTCATCAGTCGGTAAGTTCTAATTCTGCAAAGTAGGTACTCCGTATACCAGCTAATAATTATTGTTGAATTAATGCTTATTTGCTTTCTCCACATGCAACAAAATAATAACTTATCATTTCCTTGTCTGCCAAGTAGGTTTGCGTAAACAAATCATGCGTAAAATGTCGAAATACGCGCAGAATGCGACTAGCATTATTGACAAAATTAAGAAAGGGCAGAGATAGTTTGGACATGTAAGGAGCAAAAGAGCAAGTTGAGACATGGAGCAAAAGAGCGACTAGAAAGATTTAAGATGCGAATCCTAAAATGAAATCCGGTGGCTGGTGTGTTCACCCTCTACCTTGCTTGAGGGCCCAGGTTCGACAAGGAACATTCGTTTTTAGGTGATTGAACACTGAACTATTTCATTGGCCCTGGACTAACCGCTGAAGCGTAAGACTCATCTCACCTTCCTGTGCCGGATAATCAAAATACGCTGCATTTGATTCAGCAATGCACTGCCCTTTCACCATCAATCCTCGTCTACAAACATTTGGACAAATTCAAAATATCGTTAATTAAACCGACTGGCCCGAGAATAAGCATAAATATTAGATAATATTTTCAGGCGTCGCGTCGCTTTGTATGTAGATAAAATAATTCACTCAGATGAATCTCTCCCGGATCAATAAATGTTTAATAAACCAAAAAATTTAATTATATCTTCAAACATGAGCAGAATGGTGAATGTTACACAGTGTGTAAAACCGATGAAAAATGCAGTTCTGTGTGTGAAATTACGCATGTATAAATAACAATTAAACATAGAAATAATATAGATTCGTTTAGTTTATCCATATTTAAATTGTTAAAATCCATCATTATTAGCATTTCTTTTCCAATCTGTATTTGTTAATTACGCATACACTATCATAATGAAATATTTTATTTCTTGATTATAGTTAGCAGTTCTTAGATCTTTCATATTTTTATTTTTATTTTTATTTCTTTATAGTTAACAAATTTGAGTTCATATAGCGTACATTTAAGAACTGTTACCGTCAAACGTGACAATTTTGCCCAGTTTTAACAAACTTTTACAATATCATAATTTTTTTGTGTGGGACTACTCCTATTCATTTTGTTGAATAGTAAAACTAATTATTCTTAGCATTTTTACAAGTAAAAAACGTTTGCTTTTTTTTATTTGTGCAATTTTAGAAGACAAAACATGCTGGGCAAAATTATCTCCACTTATTGTCAATTTTGCCCACTTGGTAATTAACTGTTATTTTTGGTTTTATCATCCTTATCATACGGTTTATTACTACTTTTTGGGCGAAAAAAACTGTTTATGTTTAAACAATAGCATCATTGAGGCATCACCATTATAAAATCAATGAAAAAACCCGGTGGGCAAAATTGACAACTATTTCCTCAATTTTTCTATACAATGTGGATTTGTGGGCAAGGGTTGGCATATAATTGGATTTTTAACAAAACCAAAGGATTTTATCTCTAATCCTTTTAATTTGTTCGTGTTTGACTATGCATAAGCCAATTTTTTTTTTTTTACAAACCATTTCAGTTCTGATGCGATTTTCGTAATAAAGGGATCTTTGTTTTCTGTACAGCAGTGCAATTAATTGCTAGATTACCTTTACTTTGAAATCGTATTTTTGTACAGAATTCATAATATTTTGTATGTTTTATTTTCTTCTTTAGACTGTTAAAAATATTTATACAAAAAACATTTAAAATAAAAAATAAGTCTTCACAATTTCACAAAAAGCTGGCAAATTTAATAAATAAAACTTTCTAAAATGTGGTCGGATATTCTTACATTTTTTAATGGTTTAAATTATTTTTGAATGGTAAAAATTAAAATTGGTTTTTGTACAAAAATTTTTAATTTACTCACAGTAAATGACTCAATCTTGCAGTTTTTAAGATTTACCTTGAGAAAAACCTTGACGCAAGATTACAGGTTCAGGTAAAGATTTCACTATGTTCCAATTAAATATATCAGCAATATCCTCAACTTGAGATCACACAAAGCTCCATTACGTTTGCGTCTTACGAATGACATAACAATATTAAAATTGTGGTAGTTGATGCGCTGATAACTTAACTGACATACTATTTGTCATTTTGCCTATCAACAGTGTTAAAATTTACTAAAATGAAAGCGACTTCTTCACCGTTATTAATTTCAAGCGGATCAGACACTGTTTTTTTCATTTTCCTCGGCCGAAGATTCGGAGGCACGTTGTTCATATTCGTCGTAATTACTAATGATGAATGTCTCGAAATCTGTTGATTCATCAACTGAGTAGGCATCAAAGTCTGTTGTTTCCGTGTCGCTACGACATTTTTTTCAATGTTCTCCTCTATAAGGTGTAGGTATCTTTTGATCCTGATGGCAGAGAAAAATCGGATGGATTGTTTACCAATTGCTGTGTGGTATACAAAGTTTAAATGAACAGAATAACTGGCTTGTCATTTTCAGCGTGTATTTGAGTTGAAACCCCCCATCAGATTTTAAAATCTTATTTGTTAAATCTTTGGCAAAAAATCTGATTTATGGGCCAGTTTGAATAAAACATCCCGTTACCTCGTTTAAAATCATGTTTTTGCCATTTACTTAATTTTCTTTTATATTTTCTACTTTGTTTTTTTTCTACTCTCTTGGATAATGTTTTTTCAGTGTAGTATGTAGCGACAACCTTAGACGTGGGCAAAATTGTCAAAACACTAGCTAAGAAATCAAAGACAATTTTGCCCACTTAAATATATATTGTGTTTGTTCAAATAGATATACAGAAATACGTTATATAGCGTCTTTATTATGTATGCAATGAAATATATAAAACTTACTTGCCTCCTTTCAACACAAACTCCGCAACAACAAAAGTTTTGACAATATTTGTAGATATACACAAACCGACCTTCAAGTTTAACTTCAAATTTCAAGTGATCAACTGAAGCTGGCGGTAAACTAAATATTTAGTTTTGCCATGGAACTATCAAAATATACTTACCAAATGTAATTTTTATGATACCAGTAACTTTTCTTACTTTAAAACTTGATTTTGTTAAGGATTTCGGTAGTGGGCAAAACTGTCATGGCTGGGCAAAATTGTCATGTTTGACGGTACATGTAAGTTATGTGTATAACATAACAACGAACCAAAACGCGCTAAAAATAAACTAATTTACTAATTAAATTTATGCCTTAAAGTCTTTTAACGAATAAAATTAATTTTAAAAACCACCTAACTTCTTTATTATTACGTGGGCTTGTGGGTAAGTATTGCACGTGACATCTAGGTAAATAAACGAACTATTTATAGTAGTAATTAATAAATACAAATTTTAGCGGTGTGTTTATATTTCTATGATGATTGCTGTTTACTCAATTTGTTAGAATGCCTCTGTTGTTGTTTCAATAACGATTTTATGTAATATTTATTCTGAAAGAAATGTGACTTTTTGGTCACAAAACAAACATCTTAGTGGGTAGCATTTGTTCATGGACCTTGGACCAGGGCTCCGATTACAAAGGGAAGTTATCAGAATTTTTATTTTTTTTAGATGGCAGTTGCATTTATTATTTAGCTAGCTTATTGTGTACAAGGTTTATATTTCATAAAGTGGAATTTCTCTGCTATTAAGAAACTATTTTCTCTATCAGTGTTGGGATCAGAAGGGATATTCTATGCTGGGCTAATCAGGAACTTCTCAACATTTACTCTTGTGAAGAGAAAACTACTCAAAACTCTTCAGAAGAAGCCGGCCTGTGTCAACAGATAAATCAGTCATCAAAAGGCCTTCCATTCCACTTGAAGAGTGTTGGGCATTTTCTATCCTACTTTGGTTTATTTTTCCAATGTCCTGCACTAACTTGACCATGCAAGATACTACTTCTCATGTGAGTTCTTTGCGAAGTATCACTGATCCGACGTCGCATAGGTCCTCGCCCAGACTTCTGATTTGCGCCTCCAGGGCTGGTATTCCAAACGCTCTCGTGGCCGTATTATCTCGTGTACATACAAAATACACGAAAAAAACTGTTTTCTCGTGCCACGAGAGTGGTTCAGAATAGCACCCCAGCTGTTGTCTCTGAAAGCTAAAAAAGGGGCATGCACCAACAGGTGAACAGAATTATCTGCATACAGTAAAATCGAAATTTATGTACCAAACGTGTATATTCGGATACAATTTTTAAGTATACTTCTCGATAACGCGTAATTGAACATGTTTTGAAAAAAAAATATTGTGCATATTATATTTTTCATACCGAAAACTTAATTTCACTTTGTATATAAAATTAAAGATAACTGTTAACTTTCCATCATGATTCCGGCCCTGGTACCTACCAAAACAAAAACGGCTGTAGTGTAACATATGTTACAACATAAAATTTAGTAATGTGTCATTTCCAGGAAACTACATAATGCGTAGTTCACAAGACTGGACAATGCTGTCTTGTCCTAGTGTGAATAGAAATTCGGAGGACAGGACAATAGATCAAGACATTGTCCTAGAGATAGACGTGCAGGCTATCTCCGCAGAACAGCGGCTACCTGCACCACCGTCTTGCTGTTGAAAATCCAGGTAAAGTACGTCGTTTACGATTCATTTTATCTTCAAACAAAACCGATAAATATTGTAAAGTTATACAAAAACCATTGTCATGTTAGTACAAAGACTGACAAACACTCTCCTCGGCTGTCCCGCGACTATTGTTTTACATTATCTCTGTGCGACTCTGGCAGTCTCTGGCAGACAAGAAACTACCAAAATGGATAGGGGCAGAGCCTGCGCAACACAAGGTTATGACCGAAAAACAATTTCGGGGACGTACCGTATTTGTACGTTAGTGTTTAAGGGTTGAGCATTTAACTTAAAATGTACGTTTTTCGCTTTAAATTTGGTCGTAGTAAATAAAATGTTAATAACACACATAATGATTTTTAATTGACTTATACAATACATAATACATACTATGGAACTAACCTTTTTTTTTTTTTTAAAGAAATATTTACGTTCTTATGATTTACCCAAATGTTTAATTTTGAGGGCCACTTTCAACGAGTTGTAAATAACTCACTATTAGAAAATGGAATTGAGTTGGGGTAGAGTGGGATTCGAACCGCGGACCTTCGGTCCGTGAGTCCGAGACACTAGCCACTGGACCACAACCCGATTAAACTACCTAACTTTCTTTTTTTTGTATTATTTGAATGACGCGACTTCAATGTTTCAAGTTTGCCGCGATTTTTTTTATGAAGATCCACAACACTATTCCGTTTTTATTTTTAAATATATTATGTATTATGTTCCGAAAAACAAAATCAAATTTTGAACCCCCATCAATCTTAAAAGAAAAGTGTTTGATTCCTGTATTTTGCCAGTACTCACATTTAGTTTTGAGTTTTGAGACCATTACATTATTTAACAAAAGTGCGTATTAACTGAGAGTCTCTCACAGAAAGCCATGGAGCGAGCGATGCTGGGGATAAGTCTTAAGCTAGGGTTTCCTAGGACAGCGGTGCCCGTATCTTAACGGCCGTAGTGAGCGGTGATGCGGTGAACAGCCGTCGTAACGGTGACTGGACAGTGGTTTTATTTTTTAACGGTGTTATCAACACAATTTTCCTAGGAAACCACTTTCTAGTCACCGTTACGACGACTGTCCACCGCATCACCGTTCACTACGGCCGTTAAGATATTCGGGCACCGCTGTCTTAGGAAACTCTAGCTTTAGAGATAAAGTAAGAAATAAATAAACCAAAACAGAAGTGCTGGACATTATTGAAAGAGTTGCAACGATGAAATGGCTCTGGGCTGGTCGTGTTTTTTGCAGCTCAGACAAAAGATAAACAAAACGCCCTCTATATATTTTTGTTTTTTTTGCTTATTTAATATACGTATTATGTTTGTAAATTTTGATTGGTTTTGGTAGCATTATTTTTTGTAAAAGGTTCTTCTATATTACATATAAATTGCTCCAAGCAGCAAAAAAATTGTGAGGTCCAAGGGGCGATATTTTAAGGTGCCCGAGATCCTAATCAACTGAGGCCCAAAGGGCAAATAAAAACTGTTGCTTGCCAGAAAAGGTACTATTTCAACAATCCGACGAAAAATATTTAAACAGTGAAGACGACCTTAAACCAAGAAAACTCATAGACAATGAAATACGAGAAAACCAGAACAAAAAAACATAGGAATATTAAAAAAGCCAAAAGCTGAACAGCTGACAAGCTAATAATTTAGCTAATGTCAAATTCATAATAATCCTTTTTGTGGTTATGATTTGCGTCTTCGCTGACTTTGTATTTATTTATTCATTACTTGTCGATTTAGAACTTGTTTAACTTGTGTTTTGATTAAATGATATAAATTTAAACGATGTACCACTTTTGATAAATATAACTTATTATTATTTGAAATTGTCAATTGTTATTGTGCAAGCTTTATCTAGATAGTTGATAGGTACCTACTACAGATGACAATGTTTATTTTTATTGTGTGAATAAGAATAAGATAAATTATCTGACGCTTTGTTTTATTAATTAAACAAGATCATAAAACAGAGATTAAAAACGTTTTAAAGAGTGAGTTTGCGATTCATTGTTTTAGATCGCAAGAACAAACGGGAAAGAAACGTTTACCAAAATGTCAGCGCAGGTATGTACATTTTATCCTTTTGAATTTTGTATTACAACCCTAATATCTAAAACGTATTAAAAATATGTCGTACTATTAGTCTATTGAGGCTAATCTCTCGCCTTCTGTAGTTTGAATATTTTGAAAAATGTGTACATTTTTATGTCACAATTATTGTGTTCTTAGATTGTTACGGTCTTTCGGGTACTAATAATTGGTGATTTTTTTCTGAGGTTTTATGCCGTATGTTATTCATCGCCGATATAACAGCATTGCAGCATCAAAAAAGCATCATCAAAATCTGAAGCGTCAATTAAATCGCTAAAAATTACTATAATCCATTGTTTTTTCACCAGCTGAAAGCACAAATCAAGCTCTACAATTCGTACGATTGTATTTGAACTCAATAGTTATCACGTGCCTTGACTTGACTTTGAATTGTTAAATATCAAAATTATATAAATTTTAGTAAATAATAACTATAGCAGTGTAAGTCACTCTTCAAGCACAAGAGTTAGTCTCTTCTTTTGGAGAGTTACAGTTATAAAATTTACTAGATGTATAAAAGTTGATTTGAATAGATTTTTAAAAAACATGTACCATTTATGAAATATATTGATTAATAAAAAAAAATAGTTTAATGTACATTCTTATTCTCAATGATAGGAGCCATTGTTAATAAGCTCCTGATGTCACTATGAATTGTGTCGATCGAGTGTAAGGCGAGTGCTCTCATATCTATTGCCAAATCTCTTCTTCCAAACCCAGGTCTTTAAAATATTTTTATTTTATTTTACTAACTTATACGGAAAATTGCCTTTTACAAAACTTATAATATTCTTAATTCTATGCATTCAGTAGAAATTTTAAACAATCAAAAAAATAAATGTAAAATTCAAATGAAATAAAATATTTTAAAGGATTAATAAAACAAGAAAATCAAAAGCAATGTTTCATATAACAATTATACTTGAGATTTAATTACCATTCACCATCTTTGAAAAAGTTCAATAGGTTTGATCTATAAGAACAATATCCTACACTAAATATATCTGATATGTGGGAATATCTATTGCCGAGTTCCTGGAGCCTATTTAATACAGCATTACAAGTATACACTGTCCGTGAATTGTTGCTATAAACGGTGATACCTGTCTAGTAAATAGTAATAATAATATAGAGCTATTAAGTAGAGGCCGAGCACTCTCTCATCTTCAGACTTAAGCAGTGGTCCCCCAAATATGCAGCCTTTTTTAACGATATAAAGCATCACATTCATATAAAATATACAAATATACAACAATAATAATAATAAATTTTATTCTACTAAATTGGTTAAATAGTGCAGAGCCAATTCTACCATATAAAACTAAACCATATTTAATTTTAATACAGCAATGTAGAGATAACTTACATAATAATGTATAATTTATTAAAAACAATTTTAAAATATAAACACTTCCTAAAATTTTTTAAGTAAAGTAAAAAACAAAGTTTTACTTTAAATAATAAACAAAGCTTTGTTGCAACTGCAAATTTCTCAATGTAAAACGGCATATTTTGTATGTATGTATTACAATTCACCGCTTTTGCTATTTGGACACGTCCACAGTTAGGGTGAAAGATTAGTGATAGAGGAGTGTATAAACAATTGGAAAAATGTAATTTTATTGTTTTTGCAGGTAGATCGAGTAGTGTCCATCTTTAAGACTTTAGCTCAAATCCCCGGACTTTCCTCTGCGAGGATCTCAAACAACGGAACGGTCGTAGGGTCCATCTGGACCCAAAGGAACTTGGAGAGGAATAAAATAACCAAGATTGCCACCACCCAAAATATCAATGAAATCTGGAAGTAATTTCGGAAACTTCGTTCGGCATTGATGTCTCAAACGAGTAAGATTCAAACCAAATTTTAACCTTCATCAATCCATCTGCCCACCTTAGATAATTAACAACACCTTTTCCCTTTCAAACTCTTCCCCTAATTCAACTTTCTATGCATTCCTTACCTCGTCATCAATTTCTAGTTGTTAAAATACAAGGAGTTTGATTTTTACTATCCCTGGTAAACTTCCGTTTACCCACAGGGAATACTAGTCTCCAGCACATGTTCCAATACGAGTACAATAAAACAAAGTACAATAAAGTCCCACATCTCATCCTCCACTGCACTTTATTCTCTGCAGCCCTCTTCAGCTCAACATATGTGGCGCAGTTTAAGTCCACGCACAGCATCATCAGTGGCGCTACAGCCCCGTTGTGGGCCCTGGCCTCCTCCAGATCTGTGTCCATTCCTCCCTGCACCCTGCGGCTCATCTCCAGTTCGTCAGGCCAATTGCTCTAATGTCACTTTCCACATTATCCAGCCATCTTAATTTTGGCCTGCCTCTGCTTCGTCTGCCTTCTGGAGTGGTATAAAGAATCTTTTTTGGGGTACAGTTATCATTCATTTTGTGCGCATGGCCCAACCATTGTAATCTTCTTTATTTTAATGAATCGAACAATGTGGGTTTCCCATTCAGTCTCTAATTCATGATTAAACCGTCTCCTCCACAATCCGTTTTGATTGACAGCACCAAATATCTTCCTTAATATTTTGGAACAAGTGTTTGTGTAAGTCCTCGCACACTTGTTCCAAATACTCCCTCTGTGATTTTTCTCCTCAGCCATTCCCTCTATTATGTCATGCAGGAGACCCTCATAGAGCCCAATGTAGCCATGGGACTCGATGATCCATGGGACTCGCGTCTCTGAAATGGTTTTGATTAGGTGCCTCCCTTCTTCGATTCTACTGAAAACCTCATCATTAGTGATGTGGTCCCTCCGGGAAACTCCTAATATTCTTCTGTAATACCACATCTCAAAGGCCTCTAGTCTTTTTCCATCTGTTTCGGAAAGGCACCATGGTTCACAACCATACATCAATGTGCTCCATCATACGTCTTGGCAAGTTGCTTGTGAAGCAAGATCTATGTTATTTGACTTGAAAATCTTAATTTTTTGCTAAACACAAGCTTTGGTTGATGAATACAGCTGTCGACTTCTCTTTTATTCTACTTCCTGCTTCCAAGGTACAGAAACTCTTTTGCGTTTTTCAATGTCGCTCTTAACATTCATTTGATGCTCATTACTGCCCACGGTCATCATTTTAGCTTTTTTTGTGTATCTTTCTTTTTTCCTTTTATGTTTACACCCTCTCTATGATAAATAAATAAATACATAATAATAAATTAATTATGTCAAATAATGGAGGACATGGTGTCATAGGTTGTGAGGACAAGAAAATAATATAATTTTAAAAAATCTGCTGAGGTCATTTAACTTTCTGTGTGTTTTTTTTAAATCTAGAGTAATGAGCGTTGTTTCTCCCCAAGAAACCCTTAGAGCCATTATCAAAGAGCAAATAGAAGCAAAAGATACGAAAAAACAATACTTGGAGATTTGGAAGTATCGCCATATGGAACGATGCATTGAACTACCAGCATTGGATATACATGGAGATGTTTATGCAGATTGTAAGTATAATAATTTTTATGTTGTAATAGAGCAATATGTCTTCATTAGAGAAACGTAGAACGGAGATGGACCTTATATGCATTTTCAAAATACTTAATGCTATAAGTGATGTCCCATCTCTGTTGCAATCAATTTCTTTTTATGTTCCCAATCGTGTCACTAAAAGTCAAAATTTGCTATTCATCAATTCTTCTAGAAGCAACTTTTGTTTTTATGCTCCAATGTCCAGAATGTGTAAACTAGACAATTTGTCGCACAACTTAACATTATTTGAGTTAGATCTTCCCGCTTTTCGTAGATCTCTTCTCCACTAACACAATGTGGAATGAAGAAGGATTGGCATGGCTCGCTTAAAGTCTTATATGTTGATCATGTTCTTGAATATTTTGGATACTATTATTTTATTGTCCCTTGTTTGTATTTGCTACATCGTTTCATGTTCTTTTTGTTCATTTTCTTGTACATTTTTTCTTTATACAAGTGTTCTTCATACATATTGGCCTAATATTGAATAAATAATCATTTTCCTTCAAAGTATTGAGAAATTCCTTTGTTAACCAAATTTCATCGAAGTACACTATAGTACAATATCTTTCCGTCTTTCTTAAGATTATCTATCAAGATTGATCTGTGATAATCATAATGACATAATTATTTAGGTTCATCAACTTTGAATGACATATTTTAATAAATAATCTTTCATTACTTTATATAATAACATTATGTAGTCATCAAAATCTTATCACACTGATTAAAAAATTCATTTGTCTGTTCTTTGTTGTGGATTCTTTTTAGAAAAGTGATTGTAATTTGTGAATCATGCCATCAACGATTACACATTCTTGCCCATTTAGGTTGGATTAGATATTATGACCCTGTTTTTATTCATGATTTTATAAATTTGATTTCTTTTGTTAAAATAGTATAGGCTGGGGTATCTTCCGATCATAATTATTCCCCAGGAGTCTTTTAGGAGAGTCTTACCAAGTCCTACCACTTCAATTTTATGGGAGCGTAGCCATGGTTGGCTCGCTAGAATCAGAAGGTTTTCATTATTCAAACTCTCATTTGAAACTTCCGGGTTTTATTTTTTAAAAAAGAATAGAAACAAGGAGAAAGTATTAAAATTTCTCATTGCATAAAATAATTGTAATTTTATTTTATTCACTTATTGTTCTTTTATTTTAGCTGAATTCGGTATCTTGAATTGGGACAAAGATGAAAAGCGTATTATTTACATTGCGGAAAGAAAACTGCCTAAATCAGAACCATTTTACAAAAGGCATCCATCTACGAGCAAAGCCAGTAATTCCAAAGATGAAGAAGTTACCAAGGTTTACCTCAAGATTTTATTCTGTGCATTATCTCCCAAATATAGGATAATAATTTTACCAATTTGACATATGTATTACAATAAAATCAGTGTGCAGAGCATTAGAAATATTTTAAATACTCATTAGACAGAACTTTCATAGCTGTCAAATTTCGTTAATTAATATAAATGCTAATTAGACCTTACACTTTAATGCTAAACTAAAGTCAATGCATTTATTTTTCATTCAACCATAACCACTTCAAATTAAACATGCTAATCAGCAGTTTAAAAAATTGTCAGTATAAATTTCCTCAATTTACTTTAAATCCCCACAAATTGTAGCTTTTTTTCCTTTGTCCGATTCAAATTTAGCCATGTGGAATTTTTCAGATTAGACAATAAGCAATTTGAGAATACCCAACATGACATTTAAACAGTTTATAATTATCATTTCTTTATGTTACACATAATTGATGTTATATTATTAACATAATGGTGAATTTCAATCAGTCTATTAAGTGATCTTTTAAACCAGTCTATAACTGCTCATGAGCCCTCCCTTTTATGCATAGATTTCTTTACCTATATTTATCTCATTTATAAGCATATCGACACATATGAAACTGCTTAGATTAAGGTAGGCCGGACATGTACATCAAATGCCGGAATCACTCGTCCCTAAAAGACTAATGAGCGGACACCTAGTTGGAAGGATATTAGTGGAAAGACCCAGGCTGAGATGTGAAGATGAAGTGAGAAAGGATGCAGTGCAGCTTCTCCGGGCGGCCAATCGGAAGACGGCAGTTGAAGACAGATATGGGCTGTAGTGCCACCGGAAAGAAATGTTGATCTAATTTAATATGATTGTTTTCAGGGTAATGAGTATGTCTACAAACAGGAATGGGGAGAACAACTTGTCGGTAAACATCTCTCTTCTATTGTGGTCTGCGAGATTGAAACTGAAACATTTTCCGTTGTGGACTGGCTACCGGAAAGCTGGTGCCCTGGACAAGTAAGTAACTTACATTGTTTTATATAATTCTTTAAAAACAACATTAAACCGTAACCTTGCCCTCAATTACAAAGTTAAAGAATTACTACACTTTGGCAATTACTTTAATCTTTGAGTTGCTAAAACTTTTTTTTTTTTGCTGCTGAGCCCAATAACTGTGGTGAAATCGCACAAAATACCCAGGCTTAAGAAAAGCATTTTTAAATTATTAACCCTGCTATAACACAATTAATTCTTTCCGCGCTATAAGAAACCTGTAGCTATAAGTTATAAGATATAATAAAAAATGTTATATTAGTATAGAACTACTTATGCTACTTATTTTATATATTATATTTATACTACTTATTTTATTTAAAAGATAAAAAATGTGCATCTTAGAACAGGCTAAGCCATGTTAGATGGAGACTATTCTAAACTAGTTTTATATAGATTCCCTGTTATTTAATATGTATATTTATATTATCCAATAAATTTATTAAATAAAATACCAATCAGATCATTCGTACCGCGTTATATAGAAACCACTGTGTCAAGAATACCATGTTGTAGGAGAGTTTATTGTAGTAGTACAATCTATAAATAGGAGTTAGAATTCTAACCGCCTGTACTACAAGATGTACTGCGCTTTCTGGTGATTTTCACAAAAACAGCTCTGTATAAATCGTCTTCAGATTTTTTTCCCCATTAAAAAATAATTTCAATATGTTTCACTACAAGATCGTCGAAAGAAATTCGATCTTGTAGTCTTGTACAAAATTCATTTTTCGTTGCTCCTAGCTCCGGACGTTGAAACGTGCCTTCCAGAAACCTGAGACAGAATCAGATTTTTCGTAGAGAGCCATAAACCTAATAATGGTTTATATTATTTTTTACCCAGAATTCTCATGATAGCTAACAATTACCCTAGTATTAACTTTTTTGAAAACAAAATGCCCTCTTTCATTCTATCCTTGAAAGTTTAGAATATTGTTCTTTCCTTTCCATCTCAATTTATGCCATTTTTCTTGAATCATATATTTTCGGAAATTAAAGTTTGTAAGAAACATATGCACAAGAAACTGAACACAAAGAACATTTAACTATATATGTAGCAAAGACAAACAATAATGGTGTACAATATATTCAAAAACATGATCAACATACAAGAATTTGAGATGAGCCATGCCAATCCATATTTTTATATTTTATTGCCTCAATTTACCCGTATTTTTCCTTTATGTCAATTCATACTCTCGATTTTTATTATGTACCGACCATATACGCCTGTTGTGAAAATGTCCATTGAGCGTAAATAAAGTTGATTAGTCTTCAAGAAAACAAAAGAAAACTCCCTGGAAACGTTATGAGAATAAAAGTGTTTTTTTTTTTTTGTTTGTTAGATATTGTGGTCTCCGGATGCTTCCTCCATTGTGGGTGTAGCTTGGGAAACTGAACCTCGGCGATTAGGACTTATCTTCTGTACCAACCGACCTGGCTTCATCTTCCAGACTACTCTCGATGGAACTGTTAGTAAGTACTCCTGTTTGGTTTTTTTCTACTTCTTTTTCTTAATGCCTTATCCGTGGGCGGCATTTGGTCTCCTCTCTGTCTCTGGGCATCCTCCTATAGCTTCCCCTCCCTCCTACCCTACTCATCACTCCCCGCACAATTCATCCATCTCTTCCTTGGTCTGCCATTGGGGTGCTTCTTTTGGGGTTCCCACCAGCAAGAACTTTTCCGGTTCCCTATCGTAGAAGCATAAAATCGCGTCATCAATAAAATCATATTTTCTTTAGAGCCGGTTCAACCACGAAAATAGGCCAAATTTTTAATTAAAAATAACAATTTTTTTTTTTAAAAAAGCAACAATTATTTTATTTTTCAATCAACAATTATGTAACTTCAATATTTTTGCTATTTACCTTTTTTGGTGCAACTCACCTGTTATAGTTTAAAAAATATATATATTATGTATCTAAAACCACTGCTTAGCAGTCAAATTACCTATCCTGAATCAAGCACAGCTAGATTAGACAAATTTGAAGATAAAAGAGTTAAACATTAACCTAAATAAAAAAATTATAATTAAAAAACCCGTGTGTTAAAATTTGTATTACAAAATACCTAATAATAATTTACTACACAAGCAAAACTCACACTTAGCTTTATTTTTTTGCGGTTCACGGTTTCGTTTGATTTTGTCTGTCTAACCTAAAACATGTTCATTCTGTGTTACATAATATTTTCTTTTAAATATGGTTGTTTTATTAAATGGTTATAAATATTATCTAAGTCAAACATTATTCTCAGAAATAAATTAAACACAAACACGCATATATGTGAAACATGCTACGAAACAGGTCTGAATATCCGTTGTTTGCAGCTAAAATCTCCAAAGAGGGAAATTCCGTGAGATCACCTCGGTTTAATCAGAATGGAGACTGTCTCATCTGGTTGCAGAGGAAGATTGGAGGCCCTCATCACTCCTGCCATCAAATTGTAAAGACTTCTTGGCCCCTAGAATCCAATGTAAGCTTATTTCAAATTATATTTATGAATAGCTATCTCAACAGACACATGTTTATTTTTTGCTTCGATTTAGCAGTTTGGTTTTAGAAATTTTAAGCAATGTAATGATTCCTACGTTTATTATTTCTGTGGACTGGTATAATAAAAGACGTTGCTTCTCTGTAGAGATTTATTCTTAGGAATTGTAAGTCAAGCAGGAAGAAAAATACTGCTATAGTTGTGCTGTGCCTACAAAATGGTGGGATTTATGTAGATAAGTTCCAAAAAAAAATTCCCAGGTTTTTTTTAAAAAGAAAATAACTTTATTAAAATATTACAGCAGAGACGAAGAACATTTGCGAGAAGGTAATATAAAAATCTAGGCATCTACAGGGCTTATGACCTGTCATTGGCTGGTTTAAGTGCCCACTTTACACACTGTGTAACACTCACCATTCTGCCCATATTTGAACACCTTTATTCCTTCAGATCTTTTATCTGTTGATGTTTGTGAAGTTAAAGAGCTGAAACCTTTATTTATGCGGGTGAGATTCATGTGATTGAATTATTTCACCTACATACTAGGCGACGCCTGAAAATTTGGTTTTAAATTCTATACTTCATGGACATTATTAAGTATTTTGTTTAAACACTTATTATTTTACAATATAAAAACAAAATAAAGGGTTCAGTAGACTTAAATCAGTATTTGTTTTTTTTTTATATTAAAAGTATGAATATGGAGTGAATATCTACAAAATAAACGCCAAAACAAAATATGTTTTAATTTTAACTTTAATGAATAACCACAACGTAAGTGCTTCAAATATTAATTTTATAATAATATGTTCCCAGCCTTATTTAAAACTAGGAAATATGTACGACTCGGGCTACATGAGTTAATAATATAATATTGTCTTTCCTTAGCCGAAAATCGAGACAGTTGTTGATATTGTTGACATTGAAATCGACATCCAAGATGGTAAAAAGTTCACTGGAGTATACGCCCAAGGATTCCCTAAAAGATGTTTTGCTCTGGACTCGAAGAGACTAATTTTTTCCACACCGCAGAAAACTGAAGTCAGGAGTTATTCAGTTGATGTTGGTAAGTCTGAGTTATATTTCTGTAAAATAGTTAAGAGGATAGGCGGTGGCTGAGAAGTTTTATGAATAGGTATTTGAATATTGTTTTTCGGTAACTCTCTTTTAAATGCTTCCCTGATACTGTGCGAAAAAGACAACTGCACTTCGAACTAATTTTGCAAAATCAGTGTTTCACTGTCCCGTTTTCCGCAACGCAAAACTCAACCGACTTTGTTGTTTTTTTTTTTTTAGAAAGAGTATCAGAATGAAATTTTCTGTGTCGGTACGTTTTCCTTTTTTCAATTTTTTTTTTTGATTTGTATGCCATACGTTTTTAGATAGCAGATAAAATTGGGCGCTTCAAGGGTTTCTGGATGGTCCTATAGAATGACAGCTGTCAAACTAATTTCATTAGTGATGGGAAATTACTGATCACTGATCAAATCGATTTTATCAGTTATTTCATGCAATCATGAAACTCTGTTTCCGAAAATTCATATAAAAAATGCAAAAACAAGCCTATTATAGTGTGTTTAACACAATTATTCACCAAAAAATAAGACATTTATACTTTTTTCATGAACAACATCAAAGGAACTATTTTTTTATTCGATCAATTTGTCTCATCTCTAACGTTTTCACAAAATGATGTAACCTTGTAAGAACGTCGTTAATAATTAGGTTTTTTTTTGTTTTAAAGCTGATTTTATATATTAATGTTGATTTATGTGTCAAGCATTGTATTTAAGAAATAAATTAACACGCCAGATACGAATGATTTTTCGTGTGTCAATATAAATAACTCCTTTGACGTAACTACAAAGTTATATCGTCACTTTTTCTGACAAATGTACACGCCAGATACAAATGATTTTTCGTGTGTCAATATAAATAACTCCTTTGACGTAACTACAAAGTTATATCGTCACTTTTTCTGACAAATGTCATTCTATTCAAGCTATATTAGAAGGACTAATAGTTCCCAAAATTAAATAGTTTAGGTTAAATTCAATCAATATATTATGTATCATTAATGCCAGCCAATCTTTCTAGCAGGGCTTTTATAAGCCCGTTGATCAACTTAAAAAAATATAATTATAAAAATGAAAAAACCATAGAGACCGCCAATATACAAATAACATTATGTACAAAAAGTTAAATAAATAAATAAATATCTAGTGTCTCCAAAAATCATTGCTCTAGTACCATAATTCAGGGGGAAAATACGGGATCTGAAATACGTTTTTTTTTTTAAAAAGTGAGACCGCACTTCCTCTTAATGCATGTGTACTGTCATGACAGGAAATAATAATCTTGTAATTGGTTGATCGTCCCTGAGACAAGATAGATATAGTGTGTCATCAAGAGTGCCTCTTAAATTAACAAATTATTGGTGTATACCAAGTATGTATGTAATTTTTTTTTTAATTTTTTTTAGAAACTGGAATCATCACTGATATATCTAGTACATCTTTCCCCTGCAGTACTAGTATTATTGATGTTCACAATGATTATATTCTGGCCTCTAGGAGCTCCATGAAGCAGCCGTCGCAGGTATTTTGTCCTTTCTTCTGACCTATTGACTTTTGCCGAAAATTGTACATATGCGCCACAGGTGGCTCTTAATATTAATACTGGCAGTGCATTTCTATGCATTTTGTAAACATAAACTCTATTAAATATTCTTAAAAGTGGGGGTCAGTGCTATACAAGCTCCTAACGTCACCGCGGCCTGTGAAGAACTATTGTGACGGGTCCCCGTGAAAAGTTTTCGCTCTCCGAGCCCAGGTCTTCAATGAGCCTGGCTACTGCGTAGAAGGCGACAGTTCTCATTTTGCTAAATCTACCCCTCCGAGCCCAGATCCGTTCAGTATCGGCTATTAGGTAGGGGGCGAGCTCTTTAACATCCTCGGGTTTAACCAGTGGTCCCCAGAGGATGAGGCTTCTTTTATGACGTGTTTGCGTATGTGTGAGCTTAAGAAGCTTTTCCACTAGAGATGATCTTGTTAGATATTTTAACCTTCAAATTTTTCAGTTTACAATACAAACAATTGTTTAGTGTACAATACAAAATTTAAAGACATATACTACACAAACATCACTCTGTCAGATTTAAAATTTACTCTAAAAATGCATTATATAACTTAGTAGACATTATAATAATAAATATGTACATCTCTCTTCTCCTCCTTGTCCTCTCTTCAAGCATCCTTGTCCTAATCCCACTTAATTTACAATAACTTACTGTTCTTTAAAAAAATAAAAAATTTCTTTGACTATTAAAAAACATACGAGTACATGAAAATAACATTTTTATGTGTATTCATATAATATGTAATATATTTTCTCTACTAACTTTGTTTACTTTGTGGAAATATGTTATTGATTCTGAGTTTATACACTATATCTGTTTGTTTACTATAAATATGTATGTAGAACTGTTGGTTTCCCAAATAAAATAAAATAAAAAATAATGTTGCAACAAATCCTAATTTTGTTGTATTTGTAACAATTTTTCATTATATTAATATTATACACATATCACTATGCACGTCCGTCATCTAAACAATGTTTACGATTCCAGCTCATTATAGCAAAACTGCCAGCTGCCGGTAAAGAAAGTTCAATTGAGTGGAAACTAATAAGCAAAGAATCTGTGCCCGTCCCCAGTGCAATTAGTTCTGCGACGCTAAGGTATATGGACCTGACGCACGAAACTAGCAATGAACCAGTCAGTAAGTAATTTCATATCGTTTTGTCTCTATTTCATGAGGAAGTATGGTGCTACAAAGGTTAAATGTTTTTTTTAGACAAAACAACACAAACATTTAATTTCATGTTTTAACTCTTCCAAAATCCATGAAAATCTAGTTAAAATTGACTACATTTTAAGCGCATGTTTTATATCGTCATTGTTTCCCCACTTCCCATCTATTAATTCGCTAGTTATGATCCCGAGGCAGTGTCATGGACTTGCAGATCAAGAGTCAGAGGCTTCACTACGATCCCACATGTTTATTCATAGCTACTAAAAATATTTTTGCATGAATGTTTATTTGCGTACAAGTGAGTTTAAAATCTCTATTATCAATTTATACTATTTCTAAAATAATTGGACCTATGTAATAGGCCATAACATATGAAGTTGCCGAATTTATTTGTAATAATTAAAACACAATATAAATTTGATGCAATAGAGAGGGTAAACATTTCTGAGAAGGGAATATGCAAGTCTAGGCATTTACAGGGCACGACCTGTCATTGGCTGGTTTAAGTGGCCACTTTACACATTGTGTAACATTCATGATTCTGCCTGTGTTAGAACATCCAAATTTTTTCAACTCTTCCATCTGTTGACTTTTGTGAAGTAAAAGAGCTGAAACCTTTATCATGTGGGTGAGATTCATCCGGCTGAACCGATTCACCTACTAGGCAACGCCTGAAAACAATTTTCAAATTTTAGTAAATGCCTAGACCTCCATATTCCTTTCTCAAAAATGATTTCCCTCTCTGTTGCAACAAACAATTTTACATCTGAATAACTCCCTGCGGAGAAAATCCAGACTGTCTGCAAACATTTGAACATAGGTACTCAAAACATTGTTGAAAACACAATATTTTCAACATTATAAAACATGCTTCCTCAAATGCGTCATTGATATTTCTACCCGCCGTGGCTGCGCTAGAATTCATACAAGAATAAGACTCGTAAATATTTCCTTGACAGCATGATGTTACTACAGCATGATGTTACTACAGCATGATAGGACAACAAAAATACAGTACCAGAAATGACCTGTATTTACAGACAATTGAAGCAAAAAAGCCGAAACAGAAAAATGTTACACACAACCTTTCCGGAATGCGGTCACGCGTCGTCTTACTTATAATTGGCAACTTCATATGTTACGACCTAACAAGTCATCATATTGGATAACTAATACCGTCATTTCTGCTTATAGCTGCCCGACCTTCCAATAATAATGATAATTAAATAACGTGTTGATTTTTAAAAAGTAATAAAGCTCCAATCTTTACCCTGAAAAAATAACTTTTACATAACAATATTATCATAATACTTATTCTCTGTTTGTCTTATATTGCAGAAGATTTCACAGCGCTATTTATGGGAGGCCCCCAGACAGAGGGGAAGGCTCAGCCCCTCATCGTGCAACCCCACGGAGGACCCCATTCAAGTTTCGCCAACACCTACTCCATCGAAACTGCACTGTACATCATGCTTGGTAAACTATATTTCCATGTTGCATAATAGTAAAGATTCCCAAAGATATTTAAATAAAATTACCACTGTAAATCATTAAAAACATTTTTTAATGATGGGGAAAAAAATATAAATACAGTAAAACCTCTTCGTTAACGTTTTCTCGCTTTTTACATTCTCATTAAATTTTCCTCCCAATTAACGTTTTTAACGTTTCTCTTAACCCCGGATTTACGTTGAAATTTTTTTCATAACTCATTCGATCTGTCGAAAGACGAGCCGCGCGCTGCCGCGTGAATGGAGAATAAAATCGAGGTAAATAAAAAAATGTGTAAATTATTGTCTTAAACTAAATTCAAAGTAGGTGCAGTGTAATTGACCATTTTGTTAAGTGTCTAATTTTGACATTTTATGAAACAGTGACATGCAGTTGATGCATGTTTAGGAAGAATAAAGTCTTTAAATCAATAAATTACGATGCAGAAAATTAAAAAAATTGGCAATATAAATATTATTTGATTTTATACACACAAAATGTGAAAAGGAGAAAGTTTAAACAATTATCATAATAGTGCAAAACAGTAAACAGTACGCGATGTAAATGACAGTTGAAATTGTGTGGTGCCATACTAAAAAAAGTGATACCATCGATATAAATAAAATTTCCCAATATTTAGGGAAAAAATCGTTGTATGCATTTTATGCAAATTCAAATTTTTATTTTCGTGTTTTCAAGGTTAAGTACCTAGATAAAATTATTTATGCATGTATTTTTTTTAATTCAATAAAAAATAACACATTGAAGTATTGTTTGAAAAAATACAAAATATTTTAAATTATATCATTGGTAAATATGAATAATCCCCAATCATGACAGTTCTTACAATTTTTCTGCAGTACATTTAGTATAGTCTTGTACAATAATTATATTTTACACTAAAGTTTTCCTCAGTTTGTTGCTCCCTTGAAAAACGTAAAACAGAGGTTTTACTGTAGGTGTAAAATACAAATTCAATGACGTAACTTTGTATTTTTGCTTTAGTAGACAAATCTTACTATAGTTATTGCTGTGAACCATCATAATAAGATGCTCCAAAAGGGATTCGGGAAAGGTGAGCCAACCAGATTGAAATTGTTATATAAAATTCTCACCTTTTCAACGACATCTCTTTCAAATCAATTTCAAATTGTTAAGATTACAAGTTCGGCTGCTTTTTCTACATTTTCACCGCATCTTACTCACCTAGTTTTACCTGTATAATTAACATTTAAAATTACAAACACCTCACAGGTTTCTCGATGGTCCAAATTAACTACCGAGGATCAACCGGTGCTGGTCAAAAGTCTCTCGAATACCTCTCCTCGAGAGTTGGCGAAGCAGATGTCAAAGACTGCGTTCTGACCACAGACAAAGCCATAGAGAACTTTTCCATAGACAAGGATAAATGTGTGCTACTGGGCCGGTCCCATGGCGGTTTTCTAGTCACCCATCTTAGTGGACAATACCCGGATAAGTACTCGGCCGTTGTTGCCGGTAATCCTGTGACAGATGTAGCGTCCATGATCAATGCAACGGATATACCCGACTGGTGAGCACACATCTCATAGATATTGTTTTCTAAATGTGTACTAGATAAATTTTATTATTCAATGTTATGTGTTGGAACTATTTGAGGGTAAAGCATTGAACCTGCCTTCAATACGATGGTGATCTTTCATGCGGTGAAAGATGAAATTGAGTAGAAATAAATCCGCCTCGTAGTGTTGAGTTGGGGCTTTGGCCTGCATACGCTGGGGGTCCGGGAATCAATTCCTAGGGAGGATCAACCTAAAATATTTGTTTATTAGGGGATTTTACACTGCAATATTTCACTGTCCCTGGACTGGCACATGAAGTATCACTTAAACCAGCCAATGACAAGTCTCATCTCTGTAAAGACCTACATTTTAGTATTCCTTTCTTGAAAGACTTCTCAATCTATATTGTAATTTAAAGGTATGATTTTCATCAAATATTTTTTTGAACAATCGAAGTTAAGAATTATTTGTTGATTTTTCATAATTCTTGTGTGTGTTAATAGTTTCACAACCTACTTAACCATTTACCGACGTTTTTCATTGTAAAATATATTTTGACCAGTCCGGTAGATCCTTGAAATATTTTTAGGTAGTGCAACATTAACATGTACGCTTTATGCTCACATAAAAGTAATTACGATGCAAATTTATATTGAATTTGGCAATTCTTGACATGAGTATGACCTATTGTTTTGCTGCAAACTCTAGCTAACTTTAATTTTTATTCCTACAGGCAGCTCTATAAGTGGTAGCGCACGCGTTACTACTCTGAGATTATTACGGTACATAAGGGAACCCCGATATACAGAGAAGCATTAAAAAAAGGAAAATGGTTCAATATTGCAGCATAATCAAACTCGTTTCACAGTATATAAACCTGCATTTACCTGTTTCCCCTGCTAGCATTGACGTTTTGTTAATTTTCCATCAGGTTTTTCAATTTTGCGAGTTAATTACCGAGGATCTACCGGCCTTGGTCAAGACAGTATATTGAGTTTGCCGGGAAAGATTGGCGTAAATGATGCTAATGATTGTATGTTGGCAATGGTGACCCTTATCAATGAAAAGATCGCAAACTTCTCGCATACAGTGGCTGTTGGGAAGTCCCACGGAGGCTACTTAGTATCGCTTCTTCTCGGCCTCTATCCAGATGTGTTCTCAGCTGCCGTTGTTAAGAACCCTGTCACTGAACTCGTTTCCAAATATAATACTACGGATATACCAGATTCGTAAGTTTATATACTTATTGAAAAAAATCTTCCTGTAACTCTCAGTTATAACGAGCATCGGGAAACACCATACTTATGTATAATTTGTCTGGAATTGCTGTAGTGCCTGTACCATAAACTATTTCAATATTATTGATGTCATAAAACACCCGTCAATTTTACAAGTCCAAATGTTTGTAGACTAATACTGAAATTTAACCCTCTTAAGATTTCGAGTCCAACGTCTCACCAGAGATAAAGGAATTATTGAGGAGTGTGGAAATCTTGACATTTACAGGGCTTATGATCTGTCATTTTCTGGCTCAAGCGATCACTTTATACGCTGTATCATTCACCATTATGCCTTATGTTTGTGATTTCCACATCTACACAATTTTTAAAAGTTGAATATGGGTGAATATTCAGTATTGGGTTTTGACTATGAACTTTTGCCCCCAGGTAAAAGTAAGTGATACGCACTTGATATTGATTATGTGAATACTAGACACTGTTCAAATCTTAGTTGTAAGCTGGCCAGTAATCGCATCAAGTTTATCGTGATTTGTAAAGCCCAGGGAGAATCGCTCGCCAGGAGAATGACATTGTAGACAAAGACTCGGCCAGGGAAATGTCATGTAATCAATGATACCCTATTTATTAAGTTGAGTTTTATATGGAATCTAACACCGTGAATAATCTTTATGTAGAACCAAAAAAATAGCGATCACTTTGAACATTCCTATTTGAAAGAACAAGTTAAATTTTGTTAGTTATTATTTTATCGGGACTTGTATAATAATGGTATCATCAGTTAAATATACTAAAAATTATAAGTTTTAATTTGTGGTAAATTAGCAAGCAAATAATTTAATTACATACGTTAATCAGCAAAAAATAAGTCAAAGTTACTGGCGTTTTTCATGTAACTCAAGTATTTAATGTTTGAATAATTAAGCAACATTTACATTTTTTGACGAACCATCCGGAAGTATGTATTTAGAATAAAAAGCAATTATCAATTAGGAAATCGTGACAATAATTGACACCAATGCGTAACTGCATGATAACCTTTATTCATTTGTGTAAGATTCTTGTGTCTATAAATGGTGTGATTTACTCAAAATATTATTAATGAAATATATTATGTGTTTTAGGTGCTCATACGAAGCGGGAACTGAGTTTAATGAGGTTGGCCCGGTTAGTAAAGAATTACTCGTTGCCATGAGAAATGCCTCTCCCTTAGCCTACGCACACAATGTCAAGGCTCCAACACTTATGCTATTGGGATCTAAGGACAAACGAGTACCATACTTTCAAGGTTTGGAGTTCTATCAGAAGATTAAGGCAAACGGATGCAAAACCAAGTGAGTTAACCATTCACTCAGTATTTCAACAAATTCTCATTTTATTGGATAAAGAATGAAGTTCTATGTGCGAATTGAACCAGAATCTTGGACAAATGTTTTCGACTCTATGGCTCTGGTAAAAATCTTGAAAAAAAAATCAAGTTGAGATAAGTCCACCCCGCTCTATGGTGTAGTGGTTTGCGCATTTGCTACCACGATTCTAGGTCGATTCTTGACAAGTTTGTTGCAAGATCAACAAAAAATGTTAATTTGATCATCGCCTTACCTTAATGCAACAGATGATCATGATACGCTGCATTTTGAGCAACAATGTAGTGCCCTTGGCACCATCGGGCTCAGATGAGAGTGACAGCGCTGACAATGTTTTTTTTCATGAAAATAAATATTAGCATTCTTGTGATTTTAACTATGCTGGAAAACATATAATCAGCTTGTGATAGACTTAGATTCGAACTTTATACCTTTGAAATCTGTGAGTTTGCGAGACTAACATGGGATCACAACCCAATTTTAATTTTAATTTAATTTTGAAAAAGTTTTAAGTAATTAAGGTGGCTGGATAAAATTTTACCTTGAAGTTAATAAAGACCTTGATAAATTTCAGTTTAAAAAATACCAGCTTTAATAATATTAATTGTGGAATGATAAGAGCCATACATGACCAATGTTTATTTTTATAAAAAATGTGTTCTGTTTTAGAGCTTTGGTGTATGAGGATAATCATGCTTTGAGTTTGGGAGCATTTGAAATTGATCACGAAATCAATGGAGCACTTTGGTTACTTGAACATACTCAGTAGCTCAAATAAGCCATGGAAACAGAAGAAAGCACAAAATATTTTTATTTGAATCAGTAAATTATATTACAACACTTTATACTTGATGCTCAATATCAATATGTAATTCTAAACAGTCAGTAATGTAACCATCACAATGTAATAAGACTGAACTGTATTAAATTTGTGTGTTTACGAAGAATAATATTATGTAATAATTAATAAAGAGTTAAAAATCTTTTACATTACAATTTATACTTAATAAATATGTTTTACAATAAAATAATCCTTCTACAGTTTGTCATAAAAGAGTAGAAAATAATTATAGCTGGTTGAGCGTTAAAACCAATAGTGGCTCAAATTTTTTCTGTTTTCCACTCTTTTTAACATGCTACTTATTTTTGATCGTTCCTTTTCTCTGAAATCGATAAAAATTTCTGAGTGAAGCATTCAGACATCACCAGACGCAGGAGTACCTATCTCCAGCCAGCGTTCTAACCTCCGCCCACATCAATCCCTGAGTTCTGCTGAAATATTATCAGGGCCGCGAGAATACTCAGGTGTGAAGAAGAGGCAACTAGGATTAAGGCTCTCTTGAGGTGTCCCCAGAATGTGTCCAAACCAGGTCCCCTACCACATCTTTAAGACCCTCATTATCGGAGGGTACTGCGTCCTTTCTCAGTCTTAAATTTCGAAAAATCAAACCACCTCATATGTAATATTCTTCCCAATCATTTACTCTCAACATTCAGAAGATAATTTTAAATCGTCGATTTACTGATAAAACCCTCTAAATAACAAAATTTAAGGAAACGAGTTAAAAAGTTTTGTATATTTTATAATTTTTCAAGCATTGTCGCCTGATAAAACCCCCAAATCCTCCAAGGTTTTGTTTCAAAGTTAGCTACTTAAAAACCCATTAAAAGTACTGTTTTTTCAAAATGTATTCAGGTGAACACTATTAGCAGATATCTTTTTCAAAATCTTATCTTTTGAAACAATTTATAAGAACTCAGATGGTTTCATATGTATTGTGTTAGTTAGTCTGATCAATAATATATAATTAAACAAATAAAACCATTAATATATTACAACAGAGATGAAGAACTGTTTATAGAAGTCGCATCTAAAGGGCTTATCAACTGTCTGTGTGAATCCAGTCCTTATTTACAAAAAATTGTACTAACTCGAAATATTGTAAGTAAAACGATGCGAATGACGTTATAAATTTTTATTTATTAATATTACTGGAAGTATTGAATAATGTTTAAATTTCTCTCAACACATACCAACACTTGTACTGTACGGGCGTTCTTTAAACCCTGTCACATCCGAAACCACGATGATCAGTATGGGCAAGAAGACATACTAGCATATTTAAATAATATTTAGAACGAAGAAAATTTAAAAAAATTAAATATTTAAAAAAACAGATGGTTGCTTACTTCTGCAGGAGAGAAGCGAGGGGGCCGCGGCCGTGCGGTTGACAGTGTATCAGGCTCCCTCCTCCCCGTTTCTCCCCATCAGGAGTAAGCAACAATTTGTCTTACATCTCTTCGTCAGGACACCTATCAAACCAACTTGCAAAACCCACCATACACCTTCACCGTAGTTGTTGCACAAAAATATAAAACCAACATGCCATGCATTTTAAAAAGCAACTATTGCATGCACTGAAATAAGTAGACATAGAAAAGTCAATAAGTAATTCTTATTCTTAGAGCCCGTGGGGGTCAGCGCCATTCAAGTTCTTGACGGCACTGCGACCTGTGAAGATCTATTGTGACAGGTCCCCGTGAGTCCCGGTAAGTGGTTATTAAAACATTTAGTAAAATCTTTGACCACAAAGTAAATGCTTTCAATGTTAATAATAATAAAATCAACGTGTTCACTACACTCATTTCAATACACTTGAAATCCTCTAATGCCATTTAAAGCTTTTATTAGCATAAAATTCCAAGTACAGTTCTAAATTGTTTTCTGATAAAAACCTCCAAAGCAGCATCAGCAATTAATTTAGTTTGTGGGCTGTATGAATATTCCGATTCTTTTAGAGAGCCACACGACTGTCGACGTCACTCGTGCGAGCCAAACGCAGATTTAAAACTAATGTGCCTTATATGCAATTAAAGAATTGCTGTGATGATAAAATACAATTTGAAACGACGTTTTAATATAAAACATACTGACTATAATACTCGTTAGCCTGAACATCTGATTTACAAAAAAATAAAAATTCATTAATTGACGGCCAGGGGTGCTATTCTGAACCGCCCTCGTGTATTTTGTATGTAAATACACGAGATAATACGGCCGCGAGAGCGTTTGGAATACCACCCCAGGGTGCATATACTATTGTGGTCCGTTCAGGAACTGAACAGGATCCCGCAGGGCTAAAAGAAAGTACTTGGCGAGCCAAATCTGGCCGCCAATTGCCGATCGCTGCTCTAAAGTATCACCCTTCCATATTTGCGTTTGTAATGGGCTGCAATAGGATTTTTGGAAATTAGGCGTATGAAAAATATTTATAATAAACCTGGAGTTGCAACCGAAATAGCACAAATTTGGCTTTACCGAAAACCAGTCTGTATGGATCTCACTTGGACCGTCCGTACTATGATCAAATATTTAATTATTTTAATGATCAAATTGACAGTATTACTTTTAAAAAGTCCATGTATTTGATCAATGAGGAAGTCCAGTGCAACGGGAAATCGGATATAAAAAATGTTTACTTACGTGCGGTAAAGGCAAAGTTTCTCGAAAATGTATAAAAAAATTCACAATGATATTGATGAAAATGAACTACTTTAAATGACGAGTTCTCCGAAATCAACCAATGGCTGAGTGTTGTGATACATTTCCGGTTACCAATCAGGACAACTCACCGTAGAGAACTTGAGATGTCGCAGGCGAAGTAATTTCAAAATCAGAAATCTTCAAAAAATCATAGCGCTGATACATAAAAATGTTTTTTGCATTGATAGTCGTGCCATAATACCAAATCTGGATTATTACTTTTAATAGTTTAACTCCACAATTGCAGTATACCCGGTAATTTACATTTAAAAGTTAAGGCGGGAAAAGACGATAAATTGCAAGCATTGCATCTGTTTCATTGGCAGAGCTTCCATTCCTCATTCTGGCGAACTTTAAAAACTAAACAAAGGTTTATCTGAAACAGTTGTTTTATATTACAATGTTACAATTACATTTCATTACAATATATAAATATTAGTCAAACCTGAGTCCATTTTCGAAATGTGCAATTTATTTATTTAAAGTATAATGTATTTACATTAATTTTACAGCAATAAAATATATAATAACCATATGAATCTGCAGTGTACCTATTAAGATTTGTAGATAATTTGTGTATTCATAAATCAATCACAAAATGGAAAGTTATCAATCTAAATTTAAAGACATAGATGCGACTCAAGTATATCATACAAAGCATATATTGGCGCAAAGATGCACAGAAGAGTGAGTTTTTAAATATATAATATACCAATAACATTTTTTATTACTAATCATCAGGCACCAAGTTCATTTAAAATTTGAGGAGAGCATTAACTATAAGTACTTCAATTATCTTTTCGGTGGTAATTACCTATATTACTAAATTTTACACTTCCTTTTATTTCGCCCAATATACAATTCAAATTTTGCGATCATTTCAGTTTTTCTATGGCGTTGGGTCATTTTTGTCTACTTCAACAACAAATATTGTCTGTGCTCTATGCTCCGAATTTCTTTTCCGGTTTTATAATCTGTCAAGAAGGCAAGTTGATTGTCATATTGAAGTTAATTTTGAATTATTTATTTAATCGGTCTTCAGAATCGTTCGAATATACGATATTCTGCATATGTATTCGTCCTACCGACTCGATGACCGTTTATTTTCCGTAAATCTAGTGAATTAAGTGCTCTGTGTTTTCACTGTGGTATAACCTAAAATATTTGTGTTACAGGAATTCTACTCGTTCGAGATGGCCAAGTCAAAAAATCACACAAATCATAACCAAAGTGAGTACATTATTCGTAATTTCATATCAGTTTATTAGTGTAGCGATTCGTAAATTATTTATAGTAAAGAAAACATTGAACACTCCAATGACAGCCGTATTTACATGATGTATTTTACGGCCTTTATTCTTTTCTCACGACTTTTCTGTGCGGTTTTTTACTTTTCGCATTTTCTGTTGTTTATTTTGTTTGATTTTTTCATCTTAATTTTGATTGCCATTTAAACTCCTTCACTCCTGCTACTGGTGTCAGCTCAACATGTCATGGCCAATTTTTTCATAGTTACTAAATCCTAAATGATCTGTATTTTATTTTTCAATTAAAATCCATTAGGTTTAATATGAAAAGTATGCTAAAAAAGAACAATGCTAGTTAGGTTTCCTTGTAAAAAATACAATTCGGGATTTCGAAAAAAGTATTTTTTTAAATATCAAGAATTAAAAATACTTTTAAAAAATGTTCACTATCATAATATATACTATATTACTATTATGCATCGTTAAATTAATGTTTTTTTTTTTACTATGTTGTTTCGGTAAAAAAAAACTTATAGTTCATTTTTCTGCAACTGCATAAGTATCCTAAGATATGGTGCTCCTGAACTACATTGCTACATATACATGTGAATGTACCTTCCAAAAACCTGAGACAGAATCAGGTTTTTCCCAAAGAACGCCATCAACTTAATTACATTTTACTCTTCTTTACTCAGAATCTTCAGATAGTATGCTATCAAAAAACTTCCAATATAACTGTCTTATAATTCTTTCTGTCTCAATTCATACCTTATATTTCATAGATTTTCATGGTCGTATAGATTGCATCATGAGTTTTCTGGGTTATTATGCATTCTTTAAAGCAAATTATTTCCTATTTCATAAGGTTTTAAAACATTATTTTTTATTCAAAAAATAAATCAGAAATATTTGCACTCTTTTTATTTACACAAATATTTCAATTTTGGGGACCATTTTCAATGAGTTGTAAATAACTCGCTTTTAGAAAATGGCAATGAGTGGTTTGAACCTCAGACCCCCGATCCGTGAGTCCACGACACTAGCCACAGGACACATGTTTCCAAAACAAACATTTCAAGTTTTATTTGATCAAATTTTTAGTATTCTATTGAGTAATAATAATTCATGTCGTCCTCATGGTGTAGGGGTCAGCACGTTTGCCTACCATGCAAGAGGCATGGGTCCGATTCCCAACATGGTTGACTCAAAATATTGATTTAAAAAGTGTTGTTACATTAAAATATTTCATAGCCCCTTGCTGGCACCTGAATCGTAATACAAATCTTACCCTACCTTCAATGTAAGATAAATGATCAAGATACGCTGCGATTGGTGTTCCAATCCAGTGCCCTGTGTATCACTAATGGTGTGCATTGATGACATCTCATTACCCGATTGTTATTTGTTTTGATAAATACTTATGTATGTATTTATTTTTCTAGACCGAAAGGCCCACCGTAATGGCATCAAGCGGCCTCTGAAGTGCAGGTTCGAGTCTACCCTCGGGGTATGTGTATTTTAATAATAATAATAATATTTGGCTGATTTATATAGCGCCATTTTTGTGAAAAATCACCTCAAGGGCGCTTTAAATTGTATACTTAAACTTTCATTCTAACTAAACGAAAGTGACATATTATATTTTCTGATTTAAAATTGAGGTATGATAATCTTAAAGAAGTGAGATTTTAGTTGGGATCCGGATTTCGACAAGTTTTCCTCTTCTTGAATCAAATGCTGACCTAAGAGTAGATTTTCTTGGGCATGTATTTTCCCTAATACAACGGTCCGATAGGTATCTTGGAGCCATTTTAGAAGGGATTTGAATACTGTCCAACTAAGCTTCTATTTTATTCTCTCTGGGCTTTTTAACCAGTGCAAATCTCGAAGATGTTGTGAGATGTAAGAATACCACATAACAAATTTTGTGTTTTCAAATTATATTCCCAGATAACTAACTACTAAAATCAACATAAATAAATAGAAATATTGCAGTTGAAAATCACTTTCTAAACAAATATTTTAAGTTGATTTTACCATGAATCGAATCCAGGACCTCAAGCATGGTAGGCGAACATGCCAACCACTATCCTACGAGGGCGGAGTTTTCTCCACTTAATTTCTTTTTTTGGGATTTTTACCTGAGAGTAGCCTCCGAGTGGAAAATACTCATCCAGGATTCTGGTTCTATTTTACACACAACTGTATTCTTCATCTGCCGGGATACAGATTCACAAACAACAAATATAATAAGACAGTGAGTCAGCTCTAATTTCCAATTAATCATATATGTTGTGGGCAAATTTACATTCGTGTTAATGTTGAAAAAACTACACATTCATTGCACACCATAAGACAACGCTAGCATTTAACATACAATGTTTCTTTCAATGCCGATTTGTTAGAAACAGTAGAAGTAAAGCAAAGATTCAACTTTTAGTTTTGCTTACCACTATTATGTTTATAGATATTCCAATAAAGACAGATTAATATTTCTTAGTACAAGAGTCATTAAATTTGTATGTAGCCAAAACGACTGCTGATACTATTTTGATAGAATCCGAGTAATGTATTGGATATAAATTAACTTGCAAAATGGAGGCTTTAAATTTTTAGAGCGGGGTTTAAACCTCGATCCTCTGAATGTGACACTACCACTAGACCACAATCCTGTTCCATCTATCTTTATAAAATATCCCTGTTTGTTAGTAAAAGTTTGCGACATATTTCAAAATATTGTTAGATTGTAATCTATCAAAATATCCAATGTTATTGAACATTTCAATGTTGGTATTATTTTTTCTTAATTAGTATTATTTTCGATTTTAGATGGATGCCAAGTTCTTGAGAAACCAGAGGTTCTCCAAGAAGCACAACTTGAAGCCCGCAGAACAGAAGAAGAAGGCAGAAGAGAATGCGGCCAAGAGACAAGAACAGAAGAAACCTTAGACAATAAGATTAATAAACAAACTCTTGTGAATATCTCGTATTTACATGAACATACCTGATATTGTATACATTACAATGTGATCACATTGATCTTTGTTCATGAAAATATAAAATACTTGCACTCATTTTGTTTTTATTTATTGCCTACGATTATTTTTTTTTTATTTTTAAATAAAAATTAAATGTTTATTTGTAATTCACCAAAATACATTATGTGGTCGAATTAACAATACTGGGAAACCCCTATATATATACAGGATTTTCTTTAAACCCTGTCACATCCGAATCCACGATGATCAGTATGAGCAAGAAGACATATTGGCACATTAAAATAAATTTTTAGAATGAAAAAAATTCAATTTCAAAAAAAGCAAATGGTTGCTACTTCTGCAGGGAAGAAACAAGGAGGGGGAGTCTGATACTGCACCACGCTCCCCTCACTTCTCCCCTCACTTCTCCTCACACTTCTCCCCTCACTTCTCCCCTGCAGAAGTAAGCAACCATTTGTTATTTTTACAAATTTTCTTCTTTCTAAATATTTTTTTTAATATGTCTTCTAGCCCATACTGATCATCATGGTTTTGGATGTGACAGGGTTTAAAGAACACCTATATTTATATATTAATTTTAAATCTTATGGCATATTCTTATGTGTGTTTTAATAAGCATTCTTATGTGTGAGATAAGACAGACAGACTTTTTTTGCGGAACAATAATTACCTCCATCACTGCGTGCGGTCTTTAGCAGCCACATTGTCCTCATATAACCACGCATGGACAAAACCTTGTCACAATAGTGATTTGCTCGTGAATGTGTCACTCCCACACATTTTTTCTACCAAAAATGGAGGCAGAAAAAAACATATTTATTATTTAGTTCATTCTTTAACAATTCCAATACATCTTGGTATAAAATGAGTAATAATTTTCATTTACTCTGCAGCGTTCCATGCTGTCGAGGCGGTTCACGGAACTGGGACAAGACAATATTTTCCTATCTATTGTATTGTCCACATGTAAATGGCCCTCAAGTATCCTTGGCGCCGCATGAAGTAAATTCATAAGTATTAATATGAGTGGAACCAGAAAAATCATGACGCACAAATGGACTGAATTCCAACAGAGATTTAAATAACATAAATCGTAGTTCCTTTAAAACAGTAACAATTAAATATTTCAAATGTTTAGATTACATACTACACAGGTATTTTTTAAACAAAACTTATGCATCCATTTCAATCCAAATACTAGATCTATCATTCGTAGACAATTTGCTCCAACTTCACACATAGGTTATAGAAATTCATTAATTTTTTTCACCAAAGTGACAAAACCATCACTGGTAATAAAAAAATGTACTTTGGGTCTTTGATAATGTTAATTTGATAATGTTTGATGGTCAACATTAAATATTTATTAAATGGTTAGGGTAAGGTTTATTTTTATACCCTTCAATACTTTATTGTAAAATATATTTTATTTATTTATGTGACTCACCGCTGTTTCTACAATAATTTTAATTTGAATGTACTGACAAAAGTATAACTCAGCAGATTGTTTCTTACAACATTTTCTATGCAAGTACCACAATGAAGAAAAAAAGGTTGTTTAGTATTAATTTACATTGTAATCTTGCAACTCCGATAATTAAAATTGTTACATTGTATCGTGGGTAGAATGTTATTCGCACATCCTTTCATTCGTTTTCAACAAGAGTATTGTCATTAAAATAGTATTTTTTCAAAGTGTAATTGCATTAAAATTATTTTTAATATTCAGAAAACCATTGCTAATTCTTTTAAAGAGTGAAAAACGTTTACACTGTTAATTTGTTATGGCGGTAAGAGTTTATGTTCAAATAATTTTACTTAGTCAAATGTATGAATGTTTTAATACTAGCCATATGGCACAGAATACCACATATGGTCAATTCTCGTTTTATTTGCATGAGTAAATTTTGAAAAGATTTGTTTTGCAATAACGTAAATGTCACAAAGGATTCATTATTTCAAAAGATATAAATAGATCACTCTTATCATATTCTAAATGAAATATTCTCCTGTGAAATTAGAAAACAAAAATACTAATTCCGGTGTCCATACAAAATATTTTTGTTTCTTTGTCCATAAAAAAAAACTAATAGATGTTACATGAAAATGCATTCTGCTTGTAACTCTTTTTCTAGATAAAATGATTTTTAAATTACACATACACCATCATTTTACTATGTATATGTAGGAGGTATCTTCAAAAAGCATCGGACCATATTTTTTATTGGCAAAACAAATAACGCTTTGAGGGCGGAGCTTAGATTATACATTTGTAGGTATACCTAGTGCGCATGCTCAATTTTTTTCACGACCACAGCGCCACTCAGTCGCTGCCACGCCATTGAAGAGTGAGCACGTGTACGCTATTGTCGTCGGATTTTAGTTTTAACAAAATGACAGAAAATGTTTAACAACATTACTGCATCAAATTCTGTTTAAAGCTTGGGGATTCTCAAGTGCAAACTATCCACAAAATTAAAAAAGTGTTTAGGGACGAAGCAATGGGCACCACACAGATAAAGGAGTGGTATAACCACTTCAAAGATGGCCGCTCATCAGTGGAGAGTGAAGCACGATCCGGTTGGCCTTCAACATACAAAACTGATATTGTCATTGATCAAGTAAGGATTCAGGTCATGCAGGATCGTCAAATAACGATCAGAGAACTTGCTGATGAAGTGAGCATTAGTGTTGGATCCATTCATTCCATTTTAACTGAAGATTTGGCCCTCAGAAGGGTCTCAGCAAAATTTGTGCCAAAGTTGCTGACAATTGAGCAGAAGCAACTTCGTGTGGAGATTGCACAGGACATGCTGGAGACTGTGATGCTCCCTGTGATTTCTGGCTTTTTCCCCAGCTGAAAATGCCTTTGAAAGGGACCAGATTTCAGACCAGGGAAGACATCATGAACATTGCGACGGACCACCTGCGCGCCATACCAAAAGAGTCTTTCCAGCGTTGCTTCCGGCAGTGGCAGAACTGTTGGGAGAAGTGTGTAGCAGCTCAAGGGGACTACTTTGAAGAGGATTAGTGTCATTTAATTATATCTCAATGAATGTTGTTTTTATCAATAAAAGTCAAATACTTTTTGAACCGACCTCGTATATATAGAATCAGGTTGTGGTCCCGTGCTTAGTGTCATAGACTCGCAAATCAAAGGTATGTGCTTCGAACTCCATTCTGCCATAACTTGATTCTTATTTACTAATAGTACGTTACTTGAAAATTTGTTGAAAATTCCCCCTAAAATTGAAACATTGGGTAAATCGTAAGAATGCAAATGATTATTTTTTTATAACACTTTTGTCCCAACATAACAGAAAAATGAAACCGGTGAAGGAACATCTACTGAACAGAGGAGGAAGAAGCTTTCTCGAAAAAGAATCCGAACGGAATCCGCTGAACCCGTAGAAGAAAATGTATTTATCGGGACTGTGGTAATTATTAATACAAATTTTCAGACATAAATTGTATTCCCAGTTTTATTTTTAATTTTAAATCAAATTGATTATTAAAAATGTAAGTATGTTTAAAAATATTGGCTAGTTGGCAGTAGCATTTTCGCTTTTATACTCCTCAATTAATCTACCAATGCAATACCTTATGTAGCATAAGGAACAAGCGAGGGTAAGACTTATTAATTGCTCAATTTATGTTTCAAGGATATTCCGGATGATCGGCCAACATGGTCCCATAACCTAGAGTTCCTGATGTCGTGTATCGCGATGTCAGTTGGCTTAGGAAATATATGGCGCTTTCCTTTCACCGCCTATGAGAACGGTGGTGGAGCCTTCTTAGTTCCTTATCTGATTGTTCTGGTTTTTGTTGGGAAACCAATGTACTATTTGGAAATGATTCTAGGACAGTTTTCTGGAAGGAATCCAATTCGAGTGTGGGCCATTTCACCCGCTATGACAGGTGATTTTATTTATGAGATTTGTTTAAGTAGCTTTTTAAAATCAATATCAGGATAAGTGTTAACACCTCGGCAAAGGCAGATTGTGTTCCAAAACAAGTCGGCTTTGATTTAGTTATTCAGTCTTCTTAACTTTTTAAATTTAATTCAGTAAATATTATGGTTGCGAAAAGCATAATCATATTCACCAATAGACATTATGGAGAATCAACTATGTAAATATGTAGTTTTAAATAAAAATTAAACATAAATTGTATATATTGGGGACTTGAATAAGTGCTCGCTGCTTATTCGTGAAAATTAATGCTGTATTTTTAAAAAATTGTAAAGAACATGTCATTGAAAGTATTGTCCATTGCTAACGACTACTTTCTCCCATCTTTCTGGCAGTTTACGAATACCATCTCAAAAGAACAACTCATCTTCTAAAGTTATCCACGAATCGAGCCATTTTTTGGCATCTTCATAAGAATGGAAGTGCTGCTCAGTCAGGCCATGAGTCATCGATCGGAACAAGTGATAATCGAAAAGAGGAATATCCGGTAAATACGGCGGGTGGGGTAAGACTACCCAGTGAAATTCCCCGCAAATACTATTTTATTGGCACGAAATTCAACATGTTTAACACTATGAAAAAATATTTAAGCTAGCTGTAGTATTGCCCAATGTAAAAAGGCTAAGCTAACACCCTGTGTTGGGAAACACCGAGAACTTATTCAAGTCCCTATTATTTTAGTTTTTGAGTAAGAGTGAGATTCATTTTGTTGATGGTGGACAAATTTAAATGAAAAGATTTCATTATTCAATTTATAAGTAGCACAAATTGAGTTCTTTAAACATAGTAAATATACATTATTAAACATTGTTTATAGGTGTGGGATATGGTCAGTTAGTAGCAACATTCTCCATAGTCACATATTATGTGTCACTAATGGCTTTAACAATCTTCTACATGCTACAATCTTTTAATCTCGAACTACCTTGGGCTACCTGCATAGAGGAATGGGGACCTAATTGTTACTCAGCTTCTACCAGGAATGGTAGCTATCATGATAACAAGAATAAAACAAGCAGCTCTGAGTTTTATTTCACGTAATATATATATTTTATTTATTTAATTATTAATTTGACAATATTCTATTTTTCAAAACACCCTGCTTACTCTGTAGGACCTCTGTCCTGTGTTGATTTTGAATAAAAGAAATTTACAAGCTTAAACAATATTTCAATCAATAAAGATACATCTATTAAACAAATCAAATTCATAAATAAAACACATAAACAGAGCCTTACAACCAGATTCCCTCATCCTTAAAAAATGTGCTAAACAAAATCTCTTTGATAATGTATTATGAGATCTTTTAAATCTTGTGTTTTAAATTTGTGCTAAAATTGAGTAAACAAATATGTTAATAAAAAAAAACATTTTAGGAAATCTGTACTTGGGCAGTATGACAACATTACAAATGGAATTGGTGAGTGTAGCACATTATTTATTTTAAATTAAAGTACTTTACTTGGAATGGCTACAGCAGTTATTTTACAAAAAAATAAACAGGTTGTGGTAACTGTGATGTGATTTTTATGTACCATTCTATGCAAATGTTTGAAAAATGAAAAATACCTAAATATAATTTTTTGATGATGGGCAGAAATGTAATTTTTACAGAGTAGGGTCAGCTGGGGAACAATGTAACATGGGATACACTATAACAGTAATAATATTTCCCTTATTTTTCTTCATTGCAACATTGTTTTTTTCTACTGCAAATGATAATTCAATATCTGCTCATTTAATAACAGTATTTACGATTTTTGTAGTAATTGCAAAAAAAAAGATTTTGTTGGTGTGAAATGATGATTTTAAAAAATAAGTCATTTCATTGCTATTCTGAAATAGTTAAGCATTTGTAAGTAAATGTATTTTCTATTTAATTTATTGCATATAAAGCCATTGAATAGGTCAAAAAAGCTTGCCAGTTATTCTAATCAAGCATTGAAATTGAAAGCAAATCATGTATATACCCTCTGGGCCCCCCCCAGATTTGGTGTACAGTGTAACAAGTAAGTAAATATCACTTATATTATAATTTATTAGTAAATTATATATTGTTTCTTTTTAGCAAAGTCAGGGTAAAGGGTAAACTATTTATTTACTGAAAAAAAGTGTTTACTAAATAAACATAGATTTTTTTAAAATTAAAAATAAATAAATTGATCCACTGTTCCACATCTGACCCTTCATTATGTATATAAAGTGATTACTTCAACTAACAACTTAGGGAAATGTCATTACGAAGCCTTATAAATGGCTATGATTCCATTTTCCCTTCACAAATTGGCTCTCCATCTCTGTTGAAATATCTCTTAACTAATCATCCTATATTTGTGTTCTCAGGTTATCCAGATTGGCGCTTGGCTTGTTGTTTACTATTTTCATGGTTTTTCATATTTCTTGTCATGATGAACGGAGTAAAAAGTTCGGGAAAGGCGTCCTATTTCTTGGCCCTTTTTCCTTATGTTATTATGATTACACTTCTCATCAAGTATGTAGAAAATTCCAATACTTTAAAAAAAATATAAAAATTATAAAACATTCAAATTAGTTGGTGAAATTTATCGAGAAATGTTCATTGTAATTTCATAAAATTTTATTCAATTAAATAACAGGTTGATACTTTAATCCACTAAGTTTTACACAGTAAACTCTTGTCATTAGTAAAGTCTTGTTATTTGTAACAAAAATTGACAAAGACCAAAAATTCTAATAATAATTCCTGAAATAAGTTTTAAGAAAGTACCTTCTAATACATTTACAAAACCCCCTACTTAACCTTCTACTACTAACTAATGAGGTTGCGAAGACATGAAATTGCTCTATGAAACTATGAGGATTTGAATATCGTCAAACTGTTATTTGTAAAAAAAAATATTAAAAAATGTAACATCTGACATCTCTTAATATCTGATAATCTTAAGAAATGAAATTATTGTCACATCTCTAGTACTTATAGGTATTAATAAGTTGAATTTATTATTTAAGGGTTGCCACATTAGATGGCGCATTGGAAGGAATCAGGTTTTTTATTGAACCAGATTGGCATCAGTTGTACAGTCCTAAGGTATAAAAGTATACGTAATCTAATTTTACATTTTAAAAGATAAATAATAAATTGTATATTCTCTTGATAAATATTTGTAATGTGTTCTAATTTATTTTTTATATATTTTATTAGGTTTGGTACGCAGCAGTGACCCAAGTTTTCTTCTCACTTACTGTTTGTATTGGAGCTATCATAATGTACTCGTCTTTCAACAAATTTAAGCAAAATATATACAGGTACGGATGCATCTCGAGTGAAAAAAAAATCTCACTCCGGAATATGTCATTTGTTTTATGTCATTGCATATTAAATAATTCTTTATAAATAGAAACATTTATGGAAATATACTCTGAATATTGATCAAAGATCTTTCCCTTAATCAAAATATCCCTTTCTTATTAAGTCAGGAGCCATGGCGCAGTTGGTGTTTTAACTGTGAAACTAACCAGTTGCAAGAAAAAAGTCCAAGAAAGATTTTTGTCTCAATTTGGTGTTATGGTGTATTTTTCATTACTTCCATCCATATCCTCTCTTTCCCACCTGCTGACAAGCCTCTTAAATATAGGCTTAGTGGGCCCCTTTAAAAAAAATATTTATAATAATAATTTATTGCATGTATTTATTTGCATACATCTATTTAATTTTACAGGGATGCTATCATCGTGGTAGGCCTCGACACATTTACAAGCCTCTTAGCTGGAGTCACTATATTTGGAATCCTCGGTAACTTAGCTCATGAGAAGAATGTTACTAACATAAGAGATGTGATCGGAAGTGGTGGAAATAGTCTCGCTTTCATATCATATCCCGATGCCATAGCTAAATTTGATAAATTTCCACAGGTAACAAGCGTTTCTTACCTTATGCCTTATGATTTAAAATAAATTATAAAAACATAGAAATGTACAAATCAAACATACAAAAAATTCTAAAAAAATTACAGATGTATGTCAGTGAATGTTGAGAATGAGTGTTCAATATTTTGGAAGAGCGTATTAAGCTCTCAAGGGCAAAAACTATTTTCAAGAGAGGAGTTAAAGACTGGATTTTCCTTAAAGGGAGGGATTTGAGTGGGAAACTCCTTGAAGATTTTCTGAATTTTTGTGTTTGCCGTTTCCCATATTGATTTGCCATATATTTCTTTTTTTAAATGATTATTATGTTTCTGATCCTATAATATTTATGGTGATATACTCGTATGTCTGTCAACTAATTACTCGTCCCAACTCAAGACGGGACTTTTAGTCCCATGGTGTTGGGAGTATGTCTCAAAAAATGTGTAATAAACTACTTAGTAATAACTACTTACTAAGTAAATAAATGTCATCATAGGCCTCAAATTTTTAAGCTCTTTGATTTTTGCTACATAGGTACATATTTATATATGTCATCATCGAACCCTTATCCACACAGAATGGTGCATAGGGCACTGCATTATTCATTCAAATGCCGTGTATTTCAATAAGATTTCAATCATCTATTACAGGAAGGTAAGGTGATTAGTATTAAGTTACCGTATAAACGAAATATTTTGATATAAAACCACCTTATAAACAAAAATTTCATCGCCCAGGACCTCAAGCAAGGTTGGCGAACGTCCCAATCACTATATATGTTACGCATATTTATCATAAAAACGGAATTAGAGCCTAAGTTGTTTAACCAATTTTCTTTTCCAGATTTTCTCTGCACTTTTTTTTGCAATGTTGTGGATTTTGGGCCTTGGAAGTGCAGTATCATATCAAAGTTCTATAGTGACTGTTCTGGCTGACCGTTTCAAACAGTTTTCATATTGGAAGATTGCACTTCTATCATGCATCGTTACATTTATACCTGGACTCCTCTACATTACTCCTGTAACTTTTTCATAAATTATTATAACATTAATTTTGTGTATAAAATTTTGCTTTTCTATTGAAAACTGTACTATAAAAATATACTGTAAAACTTTTTTTTCTTATTTATAGGGTGGCCAACATATTTTGAATCTTGTAGATTACTTTGGAGGCACTTTTTTAGTTTTGGGACTGGCATTAGCGGAACTTATTGGAATCATTTGGATATATGGTAAATATGATACATTATTTATTTTTAAATGGGTGACTTTTTTTACTGTTCTAGAACTAATCAACATTTAAAAATCCTTTCTGAGAACAGGTCGAAACATAAAAAAAATCTTAAAAATTGTGAAAAACATCTATTAAAAATCAACCATCTGCTTCATTGTTAATGATACATTTTCGCTGTTTACATATTTCAGGACTGGAAGATTTTTGTGAAGATATCGAGTTTATGACCGGCAAGAAGGTATCATTCTACTTGCGATGGTGCTGGGGTATAATCACTCCATTTGTGATGACCTTTGTGTTCTTATACGCCTTGGCGAGTCTTGAGATGTTAAAATATATGAATAATGCATATCCAATAAGTGCATACAGTAAGGCCATGTTTTATGTCCCCATTTTTCATGTCCTAAATATTTGACTCAATTAAAATTATCTAGCATTTTTAAAATAAAAAAAAATAAAAAACAATGAATAATAATTTAATGGTTACATTTTAGCAGATAATTCTAACTGCTTGTAATTTTCCAGTTTCAGGTTGGGTGTTGGCGGCATTTGGCCTCATACAGTTACCTTTTTGGGGGGTTATAGTTTATATACAAAGGGAATCCAGTTCAATAAGGGTATGCTCTGCATGTTATTTTTCAAATATATTCATCAATCTCAAATTAAGTACAAGAAAATTTAAAAAAAATACTTTTGGTGTTGCAAGAAGATGATATTGTTAGTCAGTGATGTACACTTATTCATTTTTTCAATGATTTTTCATAAAACGTAGCGAAATAAATTATCAGTAAAATATTTTATATTATAGCAATTTAATGTAGTATTATTATTTTCAAGTGTATATTAAAAGGCGTTTAAACATTGAAAGGTGATGAATCTCACCTAAATCGATAAAAGTTTCAGCTCTTTTACTTTACAAAAGTCAACAAATGGATGAGTTGAGGAAATGTGGATGAATGGTGAATGTTACATAGTGTATAGAGTGTCTAGCCAGCCAGCCAGCCAATGTCAATGTTTGTTAATGCCTAGACTTCCATATTCCCTTCTCAAAAATCTTTCCATCTCTTTAGCAATAAATTTAAATCTTTTACTTAAGTTTTCAAAAAAGATTAGCTATGTGAACTTTCTTCATCCATTAAAAAAATAAAATAGATTGAATAATAATTAATAATGTTCTTTGTGCAATCTCACTGTTATAATAAATTATTTTAGAGTTCTTCTCATTAGGATAACCTGTTCTAAGGACTGTACTGTGTAATGTTCAATTTATTTCCTTTATTCACGTGTCATTATTTTATTATTTTATTTCTTCTATCCTTATACATTATGCATTAGACAGATTTTGTCTCCATTTTTTAAAGCTTCTTTATAACTATCAACTTAATTTTTTGTGGAGCACATTAAACAATTTGACAAAGAAATAATCCTTGCACCTTCGACCATCTTAGAGGGATGAATATTGATACATCAATTATTCTTTGCCCTTATTATATACCGTCTTAATGTTTTTATTCTGTTCCAGACGGTAAGGTCCTTATTTAGTCAGACATCGGGATGGGGTCCTAAGGATTCCAAAGTCTATTTGGAATGGATGATATTTAAGGATCAAGCAAAAAGAAAACGGGACACATTGAAGTTGGGTTTTATAAGGCATATTTTGTACTCACTCAATGGCTCCTATAGGAATTCTACCAATGAATAGAAGTGCCGCAAATTTTAATTAAGTATTTATTTAGATGTATGAATTTGAACCTATTTTATTCTCCTGGAATGAAGAGAACATGTGATTATTATTTAAAATAATGATTATGCTGGTGACATTATTATTTTAGCTCATTTTGTCCTGAAACTTTTTATACATATGTTTTTTCAAGTGAACAATTTTATGTCCGAATAATTTTAATATCGGACAGTTGGATATATTAGGTGCATTTTTTTTGTGTATTGAGCTCTTCTTAAAAAAAGTTGGTGTATTTAAAAACAAAAAGGCAATCTGAAAGACTATGCCATTGAGACTTATATTTTTTATTTATAAAATAATTATTTATAAAGTTAATCAATTACTGATTAAATTTTTATAAATTACAGTTTAATCTCATTGAATATTATTTCTGAACATTCAATTTCTTATAAACACCAGTAGGTTATTTCGTCTCACGTCAATGCTCGCGTCTTTTATAGATATGAAATAATTTAATTCATTCTGCTGTCAACCAAATCACTTTCTTTATCGAAGGACGTTGGTAATTTGTAATTGAAAATTAAAAAAGCTTAGTGTTTAATTTTAACAAAACAAGATTACAGAATATATTTTTATAGAAGGGCCCAGTACTGAAATTAATGGACTCTTATGAAAAATGTATACAGAGGCTTCCTAAAGTGGTACATGAAACACTTGATGATAATAATAAGAAAGTCAGAGCCATCTTTGCTTTATTTTTAATTGGAACAAAGACATCAATAATTTATATATTTTATCCAGCACAAAATCATTTTGTGCCATTTACACAGTTTTGTATTTTTGTAAGTTAAATTTTCTACAATAAATTATAATTTTATTTACTATTGGCCTCATGAAAATTTTATTTCTCGTTATTTAATATTACACAATTTTGAACCCAACAATATATTATTTATTGTAAGCATCAGAGTTAGTATTTCAATAATTGTAATTGTAAAACTTTTCTATCATTGTTTGGTATTTAAATTATATTACAAATTATATATCACCTGTATATTGTGTTGATTGAAAGAAATATACCATTGCTAATAAATATTTTATGGATTACTTGTGTACTGTTGTTATTTTATATGCTAAGATAGTACAGCGCATTTATAAATATCTCTAATATTTTAAAATAGCATAAATTCATTTCAATGTCTTTTGCTGTTCTAAAAATAAATGTATTTAATATTCTCTTTCCGTAAAAAGATCAATATCACATTACTTTAAAAGTAAGTGTGAAAAGTGATTTGTGTAATTTCAGTAAGTATTTTATTGAAAAGCATATATAAATGTTTTTCATTTACCAAAATCAAACTTCCTAATGCAATGTTCTAAAAGTAATTGAACACAATATGATGATATTTTTTTCTAAATGATTTTTTGAATTAATACATTATTTCTACTAAGTCCGCAGTTCGTAGAATCCAATCATTTATATTTGCATAAAAAATCTTCTCGCTTTGCGTAATATTCGATCCAAAATCCAATAGTTTAGCGAAGCTTAGCAAGAATATCTACAATTAATTTTGATATTTAAAGACGCTTACAAGTATTTATAATTTATTTATGTGATATCTCAAAACATGATTGTTATTTAAAACATAGTTTTCGGTTGTCTGTATTTATAAAAGCTGTCAATTAATCATAAGAACTGAATACAATCTAAATTGAGTGTATTTTTGTCACTTTAAACAATGAACATTAAAATATTATGAAATTTTCTATATAACGCCTGCCTAACACCTATTCTCCCTTTACTTCACCTCACTGGGGTCCAAAACAGCAAAATACTGAGTTTTGAGAATAGATGTCTCAGCAGAATCTTAGGCGTGTGGTGGTTTGACTTTATGAGGAATGAAGAAGTACGGACAATTCGCAAGGTATATTTTTTTAGTTTTACAATTGTTATTATCATTGTACTGCACTAGTGCCTGCTATTGCAGAAGTATATCGATAAGTACCATTCAAGGAATACAAGATGTGTTTCCACCTGGGTAAGTTCAGTGCTACCCTGTTCTGCAGGGCTTGTTCCTTGAAGGCGCGCCACTCTGCTTTCTTGATTGGATCTTTAGGGCCCCACTTTTCTGACGGCGTGAAAGACCTCTTGATTGTCTGAAATTGAATGGAGATGGACTATGCCATTAAACGATTTATTTTTAAATGTGTAATTCATATTTTCATCCTAAATGTATTTATTTAAGTCCTACTGAACTACTTTTTTGCTTTCCATACTAATGAACACCTACTAAGGTACAATAATAATATTTGGATTTTCCTTAGGCCCAGTTGTTTGATCAATAATAATAGTCGAAAATCAAAAGTAACCATTAAAAACATAATCGTTTTTAGATGAAAAAATAATACTTTTTCTTAACTTATTATTCAAGTACTACTTTTGATTTTGAACTATTTCTAATGATCAAACACCTACTAGCCTCAGTCATTTTTTAAAATAAATCTCTTACATTTAATACATCGGTGTACCAATGCAGTGCCCTATGCACCAATAGGTGCGAAAAGGAAATAATGAAATAATGAATGACGTTCGTCATGTATGTGCTTGTATAAGCCCATAAAACAAATGTTTTTTCTTTATCAAAAAATAAAAATAAAACATTTCAAGAAAAAATCTATCTTCCATAAGCCAAGTCGGTCCTTAGTCTTTCTCGTGCACATTTTAAAAACAATTTAAACTAGCAAAGGTTTCCACATTAGACAAAAATATGTTATCCATTTCAAATTTTTAAAAAACACTTATCTCGAGCTAACATTAGGGCACTAATTAAAATTCTCATTGTCTATTTCAAATATTATTTTACCATTTTCTGACCCACAAATTAATAATTGAATTATGCCCACGTAGAATGGTACACATGATTTTGTTTTAGTAGTAATTGAACAAAAACTTTTAGGCAAAGCTAAGTCAATTTAATGTTTTTTTTAAATATACTTATTTCACAAAATTCAATGATACCTCGTTGCTGTATATACCATTTTACATGTAAATAAGACTATTTGTTTGTTTTTTTGGTCTGTAAGATATATGCCTTTCTATGTGGGCTCAATAAAATTGTTACCTCTTCCCAGGTTCCATTTTTGTTAGTAACCCAACAGATGACAGCCCACATTGGTATTTGTAATAATCCTATTGTAAATATCATCCATCCTGCGGCGTACGCCTTCAGGGGGAGTACATAGTCTCCGTATTGGGTCCTCCGTAGACTGGCGAAGGCGTACACAAACACTGTTATCATGATGATGGGAGTAATGATGCCCCAGCAGTACCTCCAAAACTTGCCCACTATCGATCCCGTCATGAACTCGACGTCTTCGCAGAAGTTTTCTAAACCTGTGGCGCAATAAAGCATATTTCTGTGGCATTTACGTAAAGAGATACATGTCACTGAAATTGAGAAAATAAGTTTAAAATACAGTTCCTCTCTATGAGGCCTATGGTAGGTTGGGTGAAGAGATGCAAGTTAGAAAAATTGAACAATGCTTTGAGTATGTGTAAATCTAAATTATGTATTGCAACAAATTTCTATCTTAACTCTTAAAAGACTGTGATAAATAATCCCTTTGCGCGCGGTGATGTAACATCGTGTTACCGCTAGTAAAAGACGGAATAATTTAAAGTTCAAAAATTGAAAAAAAAAAAACATGGAAACATACTGTTTAATAATCCCTTTTCCATTATTTGTGCAAATAAACATATAATTTAGCCCTGTTATAGTAAAATAAATTAATAATCATTAATACGCCGCTCAGATTACGCGCGTGCGTTTCCCATCACTGTTAGCTAAAATCTGAATCTATTTTACACTTTACTTCCTTTCGTTTTTGTCTCTTTCACACTAACACCTGCCATAGAACAGCGTTTCTGTCTTCCTTGTGATAAGTTCTATCTTCGTGCTCTTTCTTATACATATGTTTGCTGAATTAGCGGACACTCTTTTTTCGCGTAGCGAGGATAAATATTTTTTTGTATTAACATCCAGCATAGTTGTACAAAATTCACTTTCCAAATCCGGTGTGAAAATGTCCATTTGAAGATTACAAAAAATACGAATTCATCATTTTAAAAAATAAGAGAGATATATCAAGTCTTGTGTCCTATGTCGACTAGTGTGACATCACAGCCACACAAGAGTTAATAACTCCCTAGAGAGTGAAATCCAGCTTCTCAAACATTCATTTGGACATAACATGCACTGTGCATGTTCAGACGTGGTGGTGTTTGCATCCCCCTATAACTCTGCATGTAATTTACGTATTTTTTCATTTATACTACAGCAAAGGTAAAAGTGTATTTTAGTATTTGCATGTTAGTGTAGTGAGTGTCCTGATGAAGAGACGAGTACGTTTCAAAACCGGTAGACATAAAAAGTCGGTAAGTGGTTTTATATACTAACATTACTATGAATAAACTTACTGCTATAAAAAGAAGTACATATACAAATTGTTTTTAGGAGTTGCTTGGCAGGTTAATAAATCAACCTGATGAATCTCACCTGCATCAATAAAGGTTTCAGCTCTTTTGCTCCTAAGTCAACAGATGGAAGAGTTGAGGAAATGTGGATGTTTAAATATTGACAGAATGGTGAATTTTACATTTTTACAATTTACATTTCTTATATTGTATTTTTTCATAGAATTTTTTTTAATTTTCATCACATTCATTGAAACCCAAATATCTCTACTTCAGCTGATTAGATCAAATTTGCAGTGACAATGATCAAAAGGTAATTAATCGCTGCACGGACAGGAAGTCCTAACTCCGCGTGGGAAGTGGTACCTCCCGGCAGAGGAGTTTTGCGTGTCCCTTTTCAGGGCCCTGAAATCTTTCAGGGCCCTGAAATCTTTCAGGTGCGGTTATTTCGGTGCAGTGTGAGATATCGCCCTGCGATTTTCACTTTGCGATCAAGTCAGGTGAATTCTATTCCGAGAAACTTTTAAAATTTACTTGTTCGATTTTATGCAATTTTATTTTAAACTTCTATTCTTTAAAAATTGGATATAAACCAGTGCTTCAGGCCAATCCCTGAATAAAAAAAAATGGTTTCCATTATCGGAGTTGACTGGGTCTGGCATTTATAAAATATTAAATTTATCTTTTGATAAAATTGATAAAAATAAAAAACCCCTTATGTTCAATAAGTAAAAACATTTTGAATTATATTTTTAATTGAATCGGCATTCACTTCGTAACACTTCATTATAAATTATTATGAAAATAAAACCTTGTTATCAGTGTTGCAAAATTGTGTAACACTGATAACAAGGTTTTATTTTCACAATAATTTATTTTGAATTATAGTTGTTTTCGAATTGCTCCGTGATCAATTTCCTAAATGTTGCCTACAGATATATAATACTAACCATAGATCCAGAAAACACCAATTATTTCACCAATAGCCATACCAAGAATCAGAAACGTTCCCTGAAACTCATCCACTAGAATTAAAATATGCTGGCCTCCCTGAAAATATACAAACGTAATTGAAAGTCTGCATTTCAAAATGAGTACACAAATGAGGTAAGATGGAGGATATTCATTTATATTTATATACCATTATTTTATTGCCCTTGTTTGTCTTTGCTACATAGTTTTATGTTATTTTTGTTCAGTTTCTTGTTCATGTTTCCTCATATAACTGTTGTAATTGTCTTAGGCCGTATATATAATACATATATATTAAAATAGAATGGATATGGTCAGATCAATGAAAGGATATAGTGTGAAGGATGCCTCTCTAAATCAATGAAATTATATAATAGGGTCATGTAATGTTTGTTCAATAATTATTATTTTTAAAACAATCCATAAAAAATAAAATATTATCAATGTTCAACATTGGTAACAATTTATTCTTAAACATTGAAACATAAACGTACTCAACATTCGCTAGCAATGCTCAAAAAGACGTATTGTTCAGTATGTTTTTTTTAATAATATATCAAATGTATAATAGTGGATTTTGATAGATTAAGATGCCAATAAATATTGCTATGAAAATGTTTGCTGTTTTTATTCATCATCATCAAACCCTAATCTGCACTTGATCAGGCCACTGCATTGAAATAGCATATGCAGTGTATCTCGAACATGTATTGGATGGCAAAGTGATCAGTTTTACGATTCTGGTGTCAATCCAGGGACAGTGAAATATTGCAGTGTATAACCACCTTACAAGCAAATATTTCAAGTTGACCCTCGCCGAAAGGAATCGGTCTCTGGACCTTAAGCATGGTAGGCAAATACGCCAATCATTGCATTAAAAGGCGCACTTTTCTTCACTCGATTCAGGATTTTTACCTTTTTAGTGTATAAAAATATTAATAATTTTTCACTTTAAATACAATGTTTCTATAGATTTAATTGTTCCACGACCAATCTTGTTTCATATTTTTCAAAATTGATTTGAATTCAAAATTTCAAAGAAATATTTCAAATCACTACGACTATTGACAATATTAATCAAACTAGAACTGCATTTAAAATCTTTTTGTAATGAACTAAAAAAACAATTTTGTTGCGCCACATTTAATGTATGTGTGTTATACGTGAATTTATTTGCTGCCTACTGGGCCCCGGTTAAGATGTTGCGATTCTTACTATGGGTAGGTACCACATTTTCGTCTCCGGCCCAACATATTTAATATTCAACATTATTCAAATGCATATAACAAAAGAAAACAACCGAGCTGTCGTTATTGTGCACGTACTTTTGATATTCTCACCGCGATCGCGAATAAGTTATTTTTGCGATCAATAACTCACTTAATCCACTGTGTCATGTAATGATCAAGGAACCACGTCAACTTCCCCTTATCCTGACCACAGGTTTTGATCTGATCCTGACTACTGCGAGAGAAGTACCAAACAATAAGGTGTCAGAACCCCAGTATAAGGTAGGTAATTGCTTCAATTGTATTAGGGTTCGGTGGTAAAGTAAATAAAGATAACGCATCCCGCAAACCAGACCAATTTTGAGCGTTCATCTGCCAACAGGCAAGTGGTGCGATCACAATTATTAATTTATTTCTTTCAAGAGTAAGTTTCACTTTTAAATGCAAAATGCTTTAGTACTGTATCTCTTTCTTCTTACGAACGATACTCTCTAGGTTTAGGGTGACTACATACTGGGGTTATGTAGATTAGACTCAGTAGGAATCCTGATACACAAGTCACCAGCGCCAACTGCCAGTACTTCCTCGTCCTATATCTGTCAGCAAGAGCGGTGACAATGGCGCTCTGGAGGGAAACAGCACTCCCGAGTCCCAAGACAAATAACATCAGGAAGAACAGAACTGCAAACAACTACAAACAGTATGAGAGAGGTTGTTTTTATTCATAAAACTTTAACAGCTTATTTATAAAAAGTAATATCTTCAAACCAACCAACTTTATATATCAAAATAAAATCACTCTGTTTTTATGTACCACTTATATTTTTATAATGTGACAACCAACTAGTTTTGGCACTACTATGCCTTCTTCAGGGTTAATTACAAACTAACATAACATATATAAAAATTTCACAGTGAGGGTAGAGTGAGCGTGGCTACGGAAGTAGAGAGGAGGGGGGTTTGTGTGTGGATTTAGGGAGAGGGAACATATTTAAAATAGGAATGTTCTAAAATTTATTTGATTATTAATTTATTTATTTTTTTATTTACAGCCTTTCTAATCTCCAATATTTCAAAATAATCAAGTGAATATCCTTTTTTGTTTGTATGTAAAATTTTGATGCCATCCTTAAAGTTGAATGAGTGACTTTTTAAAATTATTATTAAACCCCCTCTCCTATCTACTTCCGCAGCCACGCCCACTCTACCCTCACTGTGAAAATTTTATATTTGTTATGTTAGTTTGTAATTAACCCTAAAAAAAGCATAGTATTGCCGAAACTAGTTGGTTGTCAAATTATAAAAATATATGTGGTACATAAAAACAAAGGATTTTATTTTATTATATCAAATAATAATGTTCCACAAAAGTGCTTCAAACATAATATATATATATATATATGTACATAATATATACTTTTATTTAAATTCATTGTTTGCTTGGATAAATTTACCTTATTTTACCTAAACATTATAATTTTGGGGGCCACTTTCAACGAGTTGTAAATACCTTACAATTAGAAAATGGGAACTTAGTTGAGATGGAGTAGGGTTCGAACATTAAACCATTAATTCGAGGATGTTATGTTCCTCATTATTCAAAATATTCAACTTACGTAATTATCTTGTTTTTTTCTTAAAATAATTTCGTTAATGACACTTTAAACCATTATAAAGAGTGGTGAAAAGGATTCTGTACCTGAGGAACTGTTTTAAATTTGGCGATAGCATCAGGATAGGATATAAAGGCCAAACCCGATCCACCAGTTCCAATGACTTTCTTCATATCCGTCACCCCCTTCTCATGAGCCAAGTTCCCCAAGATACCAAATATGGTGAACCCGGCGAGGAGACTTGTAAATGTGTCCAAAGTTGTCACAATCATGGCATCTCTATAAAAACATGTGCATCGATTAATTTTAAGCATCCAAAAACAATACACAGACTGAATTGTTTGGTTGGAGTCAAATGAATAATATGTCGCACACTGCCCAATGAGTAGTTACCTAAATTTTGGAAAATCGGGCATCCAGGAAACCCACCCTCTTTGAATAGGTTCAAATCGAGAATAATATTAGAAATATGTTGAATATTTGCGCGGATTTTTAAGATTCAACTATCAATGTATAAAATTATTTTTTCATTTATAATTTTCGGATTTCAAAACAAGCCCATAAAACGGCTCTCAGTTGGCATCACATCATTTTAACGTCGCGCATCATGCCTACCGAGTTCCCTTCTTTACGAAAATTGGTAACGGTATATCCGATCTCAATTATATGTCTTCCTGCAAAAAACACCACTTGCTTACTTTAGAAGAACGCCGTCTACTGTTGGACATGGGGGTGCTTCATGACATACTCAGTGGACGCCTTGATAGTCCGGCTCTTTTGTCGGAGTTATCATTAAATGTCCCCGGCTACCGCACCCGTCACACGTCGAGCTCTCTATTTCATGTGCCAGCAGTTCGTACGAACTATGCCCAGAACTCTCCACTTATACGTTTTGCTAGTGAATATAATTTGAACTTTCCCTTTATTGATCCATTTGATTGTAAAAAAATAACATTTAAAATGCGCGTCTTAAAACATACTTTTTTGTCTTATACTTAGTTTCAATAATAAAGTTTTATTTTATTTTATTAAATTTTATCTCTAATTCTTAATATTTTATATATATTTATATTTTCGATACCTGACACCCTCTTTCCAATATAACACCCACACACTCACCCTCTCACTCACTTATACTCACACAAACACACTAGTATGTATTGTACGTGTATTTAATGTATTTCTGTGGATATCTGCCATTGGTTTTATTCTCTGTATATGTTATTTGTTATATTTTTATTACATGTATTACTGTTGATATCCCCAATAAATAAAATTTAAAAAAATAAAAATAACGCGGTAACGTAAAACTGCCGTTTGTCCCATAAAGGCGCGAAACATCTTGTTTTTCGGTAATTCAAAATATCCATGTTTCAAACCTTTACAGAAAATGTATCCAACATCGCGAAATAAATATCAGACGATATTTTTACTGACCTGTAAACTGGGTGTGTAAATTTGTTGTAGGAGGCGAACATTATAATTGCTCCTCCACAAACGGAAAGCGAAAAAAAGACTTGTGTTGTTGCAGCATACCAAACCTAAAAAAAATGGCATTTTAAAAAACATATTGATTCTACATTCTGATATATTTTTTAATTTATCAGACCATTTTTTCAAAAAGGCTTAGTAACCCAATTAGTATTATGGACCACTTTAACTGTTTATTGAATTTGCTACTTAATAAAATAAAAAAGCTTTGAACTCAACGACACATTCATTATTTAATCGTAAATCTCTATTTCCTATTAATAAATATAATTATTTTTTTAATAAGAGCCTTATCTGGAGTTGTTGGTTTACACAAATAATACAAGGTTCATTGTTTCTATGATTTCTTCCAATGTATCCTAGTACTAGTATTAGCTTTTACCTGCTTATTCAGGTTAAATTGCTATCTTCATAATTTAACATAATTACGCTAGACAGATGGAACAGCAACACAAAAATACATTACAGTTAATCAAAAACCTATCGTATTTATCATGCATATGGGGTTTTGCCAGCAAAAATCAGATCTCGGAAATACAAGTTCTTCAGAACAGAGCTCTAAAGCTAGGGTTTCCTAGGACAGCGGTGCCCGTATTTTAACGGCCGTAGTGAACGGTGATGCGGTGGATAACCGCCGTAACGGTGACTAGAGTGTGGTTTCCTAAGAAAAACGGTGTTATCAACACCATTTAACACCGTTTCCTTAGGAAACCACTCTCTAGTCGACGTTACGACGGCTGTCTACCGCATCACCGTTCACTACGGCCGTTAAAATACGGGCACCGCTGTCCTAGGAAACCCTAGCTTAAGAAACATTCTTGGACTTAAACGGGATTCCCATCTTAAGGATGTCTACTGACAAACAAAGATACTTCCTTTCAAGGTGATGCCACTGCATGACATAACCAATACTATTTTAAATATCATCAACTTTTCTGCTCACTCAAATTTAAAACACACATTTGGTCATAATATTCATAATTACAATACGCGTTATTCAAGGAATCTTCATGTGTCAATCTTCGCTCAATAAAGTTTGGCAGTAGGTCCTTGGAAAATATTGGCCATTCCGAATATAATAAGCTGTCTGATGAGCTAAGACACGAAAAACTGAATTAAAAATCCAGAAGTGTCGCAATTGAAAAATATTTCTTAAATCTTTTTTATATTGATAATTATTAATGTAGTTTATATAAGATGGTGTTTTATGTTTCTAATACAATAATGTTTTCTTTTTATTTCGGATGTATTCATTTGTTTGATATTAAAAAATGATTTTTCTTATGTACGGTCCCAAATGAGTTTCTTATAACTCCTGGGAGTATAATATGTAATTTTTTTATTATATGTTTTATTAATAATAAAAAAAATATTAAAAAAATAAAAAGTTCCAAAATCGTTGAAATTTTCTTGCGATATGTGTTGACCCTTATTACTTTTTTTCTGTACCCATGCAAGTTCGGTGTCCAATGATACATACCAGTTGCGAGCGAGTCTATACATACGCAGAGACGGTTCTCACTAGGAAGCGGGGAGCGACACGCACTCCCAATAATTTCAGAAATAATGCGTATAAAAAATCCGCGCTCATTTGTTTATCACCTTACTTTCATCATATTGTCCCCTTTTAACAAAATTCACATAAATAATGTTGAAAGAGTCCAACGAAAAATTTTAAGATTCATTCATTTCAAACTGCATATTCCTATAGAACAAATTAACTACATTTCTTTGTTAAATTTATTTAATTTACCTACTCTGGAGGATCGCAGGAAAATAACTGACCTAATATTTTTATAAAAAATCATTAATTCTAAATTCGATTGTTGCGAACTCCTGGATTTAATAAATATTAGTGTCTTTGTGAAAATGACGATGAGACATTAGATCATCTGTTTTTTGACTGTCCCCTCTACGAAAGAAGCGAATTCCTTCAAAATATTTGTGAAGAATATAATACGTTCCCTCTTAACGTAAAATTTTTACTAGCCCAGAATGATTTGGATACTTATTTACTTCTGACTAAATTCTTAAGGACAAATAATAAAAATATTTGAATTTGTTAAATATTATTTGCATAATTTAATTAATAAGTCTAATTGAATGTCCCTCTTTACTTTTGGCCCAAAATTTCATTTTATGTTTACGTTTAATTTATACGGTAATAATATTTTATTGTCACATAACTCTTTCATACTGATTTTAACTACCTCACATTATATTATATTTTTTCGTGGGTATGGGTTTTTTTTGTCGTTCACTGAAGCGTATGTTCTTTAAATTTCTTATTCTTGTTTCTAAGAGCCAAAATCACTCGCAAACGAGTGGAGGCGTATAAAAAAAAAAACACGTAGAACTAGACAAAATAGTCTATATTATTGTCACCCTTCTCAAACCAACTATCTTTGTCACTCACCAATACCGCGTATACACAGACTAGGAAATGAATGTACCTCTCATATCGACATTTTTAACTCAAGTCTGTGAATTCAATTCATTTCTTTATAATTATTTTATGATATTCCATATTAACAATCAACGAATTATTTGCAAAAACTACTTATGCTAATGATCTGGTGTTAATTTATTATATATTTTTTATATCTTTTGTATGCTGACATACATACATGTATATGCATATTTTTCTTGTTATTTTTCTTTTTCTTTTTATACCCATGTTTTAATATTGTTTTTTCTTGTTTATCTTACTAACTCGTTATATTTTATATTGTAAAAAGCACTTGTGCCGAATAATAAATAAATAAATCACATACAATTTGAATACAAAAGAAAGCAAGTTTTACACTTCTTTATGCCACACTATTTCCTTGGTATTACCACACTAAATTATTTATACTAAACAAAATAAATATTAAGATCTGAAAAAGTTGAAATACCATCACTTAGGTACCTACCTTTTGATTGTGCATAATATTCAAACAACTTTTTAAAAAAATCGAAAACATTTTTTTTATTCGTTTTTTATTAAGGCAACCCATCCTAAGAAATATGATTTCTGCCATTAAGTGTAAAATAAAATTATGGCATTAGGAATATAAATTAATCAAAATTAAAGCCAAGAAAATCTAAAAATTTACTAGTGTTTAAATATGGAGATTCCACAAAATTAGCACTTTTTATCACGATATTTGATATAGTATTTATAGTACAGTTTTACTGCAAGATACAAATTTTTGCTCAAAAACAACAACGTGTGATATGCAACGCTTCAAGTGGTAAAAAAAGAACTCAAAGGGACAATCAGGCGCTATTTGTATTCAGCCAAAACATTACAGCTGATCGTTCGGTCAGCCAAAATAAAAAACGGCTAATCTTCGATCAGTCATTTTACAATACGGAGCCGTTTCGTCATTTGACAAGGAGATATCTAATCAGCCTAAAATTAAAATCCGGCTGCGACCCTAATACATCTATTTATGTATTGATTTAGTATACAAGAATCCTGACTTAACACGAAACATTCTAGCAAGTCGGGACATGAAAATATTTTTTTGTGCAATAACGGAATTGTGTATTTATCTTTGTACTTTAATATACATTACTACATGTGAACACCTAACTTATTATAGGAGAAAGGTTGCATAGAATGTTAGAAAATTATAAATTAGTAAATACGAAATAGAAATTCTAATATAATTTCCACTTTCAAATTAAATTATTTTCTTAAAATTTAAATTAAAAACTTAAACTTCTTTAAATTAAAATGATTGCAAATACAAATTAAATTTAAACCATTTTCAAAGGATAAATGTCGTATGATCACTAACTTTTGGATTATATAATTGATTCCATTGAGGCTTGATGAAAAAGATTATTCCATCCACTGCTCCGGTTAGCGTTACACCTCTGGAAAGAAAATGATGAAAAAAGTTTTGTAAATTATTTTGTAAAATTCCATTGTTTATTATTTTTTTAATAAATTCCTATGGTATTCTGCCGTCCTTGCGGAGAGTGCAGTATCTATCATTTTTGACGACATTTTGTTAAATACAGATTCGGAATCTTTATTTTAGTCTTGCTTATTTTTCGATATTAATTTCTTCAAGAACCATAAAATACAAGAAGCAAAACTGCAGTAACTAGGTTTTCAGTTTATATTTATCATTTAGTTCAATTTTTCTTTTAAAATTTAAATATTAATCTTAATATGAAAATTAAATTAATATCTCAGATTTCCCCTTTCTTTTAATACATGGCATATGGTAATGACATGCATAATATTGGAACTACAGCAAAAACAACATTTATTTATTTTTTCGTTTTTCTCAGAAGCATGTTTTACTGTGATATTACACTCCTCACACGGAATGCAATATTAAACTAAGCCAAAATATTTAAAAAAAAAAATTAAAAAATATTTGTCATTTTTGTAATCTTATTTTTTTATCTATTTTTTTATCTATGTATGACATTGTTAGTTAAATTTGACTATGTTTTCTACTTTATTTATCCCCTTAATTATTTTACGGATAAAAATTTCTATATTGTATTTTATTTGTTGCTTTACAGGGAGCAAGCCAATTTCTTCGCGCATTATTTTTCCATTAGAAAATATATTTATTTTGAGTATAACTCTCATTGCTTTATTTTGAAGAGTTTGTATGTTACTAATTTAGCCTTCATTACATAAAAAAAGAAGAATGGAATAGCGGGCATATGATTATTTTATAGGTAGCCGCACTAAACTTTGACATTATGCGTAAATGTTATGCAAAGTGGGGTAATTTAGTGACATTCAATGATTAATCACTCACCTGATCAGTAAAGCAAACATTAGGACATAAGGAAAGATGGCCGTGAAGTAGGCCGCCTTTCCGGTACTCTTCACCCCTTTGACCATCATGAAAAATATGGTGACCCACGAAACAAAATTACATACAGTTAAATTAACATTTGGAACACCTGGAAGTAAAAAATATAATAGCTAAAAAATTTCAAAAGACAGGGCAATAAGAATATTTTGAAAATAAACAACAAGAGAGTAATAATAATAACGTTTATAACTACTAGAATATTCCTCTGTTATCTGGTCTCCATATTATGATATTCACATCAAAAATATTGAATCAGTTCAACATCGATTTTTAAGAAAAATAGGCTGGAGGTTGGGCTTATCCAGAGACCGATATACGTATAATGAGTTAGAAACTTCTCTTCAAGACCGTCGGAATAAATCCGACTTTCTAGTCCTATTTAAAATTCTCAACTCACGATTTGATGCGCCTGAACTACTGAGCTCAATAAAATTAAATATCCCAACTAGAAACCTCAGATAAAACTTACTCTTTCATACCTATAACCATAGAACTAACTATGGTTTTCATTCCCCTATGCCCAGAATTCTTAAGTCTGCCAACAAACATACCGGTCTTGATTTTTTTGATAACAAGTTGTCTTTTTTCATACGATCACTGAATCAAACTCAATTATAAACACCTCTCTCCCGCTTCCACTCCCACCAAGTCTACTATTTACCATTGTGTCTTTTTAATTTCCTTTATAATAATTTTCTTTGCACAAATGTCCTTAAAATGCCCATTGGGCGTATATATAAATAAATAAATAAATAATGTAAGATAGGTAGATGTTTTTTACAAATTCAAGTTACCTATTCCATCTTCAATGTGACTGAGTTGCTCTAACACATTTTTTCTGAAATAACAAATACCGTCATAGTTAAATAGATAACAGTAAGGTTGACATTCATATATCGTCGGCGGCAATCCATCACCGCGTGTTTAACATCACCGCCTAAGTCATCCAGTTATTTAAACACTTTATATACATTTACAGTTTACATACATATGAATAAGAGCGGGCATACTGCCTTAAGGCAATTTCTTCCTGCATACCCAAACCGTTCAATTTGAGAAAATCAGTGGTATATGAACATATTGTTGGTATAGTATAACATTTCCATTATAAAACAAAATATTGGAAAACATATATATATTTTAAATAATTAAAATTTTCCAAATATTTACACTACTATAAAGTTACGCCATTTGGCGGTGAATATATTCAAACATTGCTAGTAAAAACAAAAAAAATCCCAGAGCATAACTGTTTGAACTGAGCAAAAGGTTTATATTATGTGGAAAAAATATATATTGCAATAGTTTTACGGAACACATAAAAAACGATTTTTCCTCTCTCCTGTAAAGCGATCAAATTTGACTTATACGATGATGAATTTCTGTCTACGATATATTGTATTCTATACACTAATAGATGCTGCAAGGTGAGAAATGGAGAATAATTTCATAGTTAAATTTATTAATATTTTTATTTCTCATAGTTAAATTCATTATTACTATCATTTCTTATATATTACATAGCCTCTAAAATAGAGGCTTAATGGGTTAATCAAAAACAATCTATGTAAAGTATATAAATATGTAGTAATAAAATACATTAAACAACTTTTTTTTCAACCACTATTTTTTTTTCCACAGGCCGGTTCCAAAGCAAACAAGCTTCTTCGTCAAGGTTGACGTAACTAATTAATTATTTTCCATTTTATTTTTTTCCATGTTTACTAAATACTATACATGGAGCCAATGAATCAAGTCTTTTTTTCTTTAAAAGGGTGGTAATTTGATATGAATATTTCCGAAGCTAGACAGGAGTGGACTAAAAGAAATATGGTTTATGTGGTTATTAATTATTTTGTTCTTATTATGAAGTAATGATTGCGATTCAATATACATTGGAGAAACTAAAATAAACTTGAATATTAGAGTAAAAGAACCTTTAAGGTGCTTAGCTAATAATAATTTTCTGAATTCGCAAATCATCTGATAAAAAATAATCATGACTTCAATAAAGACACTGGATTAAAAGTACTTCATGTTTAAAAAAAAATTAAAATTAGACAAATACAATAAAAATAAAATAGGAACGAATTCATTTGTAAACTCATTAGTTTTAAAAAAAATAGTGATTAAAAACAAACTGGTTTTATTTATTTTATATTAATGAATAACCACCAAGTTAGTGCTTTAAATATAAAATTTATCTATAAATAGTGTCTCGTATCCCAACTACATTAGACCATAATGATAGAAACCCCCAACACAATGTCCTTCTGGACGGAGTTTCCGGAAGGACAGGTAACATGATTGAAAAACTCGCTAAGACAGAAAGAGACGCATTACATAAAAAAAATGCTTCCTGCCAGCAGGCCTAGAAATTCTCATGTGCAAAAAAAGTCCTGCTGGGACTCTAGACGTTCTATCGAAAAGCCCCGTGATAAGTTGAGACACATGATATAATCCTTAGAGGAGGTATATAAAAATAAATATATCTATCTTTTCATTAAAAAATAAATAAAATAGGTTTTGGTAACTTTGATTCAAGGCCAATGAAACTATTTAGTAGTTTTATTACCTTACTTATTTGCAAGAGATCTCGGGTTCGATTCCCGATCTGGTTGATATGAAATATTATTTAAAGGGGGGTTTTTACACTAGAATATTTCATAGTCCCTGGACTGGTACCTAAAGCGTAAGACTGATCACCTTACCTTTATGTAACAAAAATGATCAAGATACACTGCGATTGGTGTACCAATAAAGTGCCCTATGCACCATTGGGTGTGGAAAGGTAATGACGACGACGATGACGATGGATTTTATTACTATATCCATTGGAAATTGATGTTTTTATTCAACCGTGGTAGTTCAATATTCTGTCGACCTTATCAGGGTACTTCAAATCATTACAAGTAATATTTCTGATGTTTGGCCCAATATATGTGTAGGAATAAGTTGCTGAGGGTTGGAGCTACTACCCCAGTTAGAGATTGACAGAGAAGACACGAGGTTGCTATTTGATGATTATTTATTTCACGGCGAACAAATAATGGATTATGTCGGGCGAGTGTTACGGCGATGAGGAGTTGAAGTAGCTGCACTTGCCCTACACGCTGGAGCTGAGTGACTGCGTTGAGCAGGGTCCTTGGACTGGCTGGTCTGACTGAACTTTGCGGGCTGACTGACTGGCGTTGCGTCCTGTAGTCTCTTTATAAACCACGTTCCTTTGTAGTTAATTTCTTTATAGTGGGGACGATGTGAATGTACTGCAGAACTATGCTTCCTATTTATGTGCAATACTGTTAGAGTTGCATTATAATGTTGTATTGAATTCTATAGAAAATGATGACATTGCTTTCTTCGGTCATCACACTATTTCAAGTGAAACTTTTAAGCACGTGTGTGTCACCGATTGCGGACTATGAACCCTACATATGTTATTCATTAAATGTAGAGTTAAGCGATAACATCACAAATAAAATAATAAATAAAGGTTGCAAAACACCAGACTGATTTGAAATTAACCAGCGGGTTGTAAGCGGTACTCACACAAAAAACAATTCGGAACTGCTGGTAGCATTCGCGTGGTTGGCATTCCCACTATCGGAGAAGCAGGTATCTTTCCACTCCGGTCGGCAATACGACCACGGCAGGGTCTCTCTGAAGGACATGGACAGGTATCTTAAGGTCAACCCAATTAGAGACACGTAGTACGAAACAACTGAAGCATTGCCCATTAGCTGAGCTACTCCCACACCTGCACAGCAAACATAATATTATATTAACCAATGGCTCAATCACAAATAGCTATCGACGTGCTAATAAGCGACGTGATAACAATTTCTCACCATGGTTGTTTATCGTATTCGCGATCACAATGAAACATCGGTGGAAACCTAACATTAAATGTCAAAATATTTACGTTTCGCGACGTATAATCCTGCTGTGCAATCACATATATGATTTTCACCGGTGTAAATATGGAAAATATCCAAAACTGCTATTTTTATTTATGTATTTATTATTTATCATGCTATTTATTGCATTTAGCCGGCGGTTGGCAAGCCAAATATTAAGAAAAGCAGTCACCATAATAATTGTAATTTAATTTTCACTTTTTTGTATTAGATACTCCTTACTATTTTGCAAAAGTAATATATTGTATTATTTGTTTATAGTAAACGCCGATTTTTCGCCAATGAACTGTATTTATTTACGAGGAAAATAAAAAACAAACCGACACCAGCGTTGACTTGACTTGTGACTGCGATAACTTAAGCACGCTCATTATTGTTCATTGTGATCGCTCAAATGCTTAGCATGTTTTTAAGCACGTCGATGGCTATTTGTGTTTGAACTACAGGCGTGGATTAGGATTTGATGATGATGATCTCCCACCGAAGTTTAAACATTTGATTTAGTATGTTTTTTTTTTTCATGTTTACCTGTGAAGGCCGGCAAGACGACCCATATCATGACGTTATTCCTGCTAGTAAACTGTCCAATGGCCATCTCCATGTGATACATTGGCTTCCCAATCAGGAAAAGCACCGTGATGTACGGAATGATGAAGGCCCCCCCTCCGTTCTCGTAAGCCGTAAAGGGGAACCTCCACACGTTCCCTAGCCCGACGGACAGGGAGATGCAGGACATGAGCACGTCGAGGCTGTTGGTCCATGTCGGCCGCTCTCGGATTGCCTGCAGAACGCAACCGTATCTTCGTCAGGTCGAAAATTTCCAAACCATTGAAAAGATTCAAAACCCGGCTAAACGCTATGTTTGTTGTGTCTTGTTGTAAAGCTGCAAGAATTGTCACTGAGAAGCTTGCAGAGAAACGCTAGGAATTACATGAAAACCACTCTACGAATCATAGAATTAAGAATAGTCCAGAAGGAGCGTAGAATCATATTTGAATACATCGGACTGTGTCCAAAAATCCCCTCACTATGCCCCACTTTCACCGAGCGCATTCGTGATGTCACCTTGTAATGTTGCACGATGGGAAAAAATACAATCATAACACAAATGTAAGGTAAAAAAAAAAAAAAAGCAATCGGTTAATTTCTCTAAAATTTTACTGTGCACGCGGAAATATTAATTGACACAACAGAGTAGATAAGTAATGGGTCATTTAATAAAAGTAATTAAATTAATTAACTTGAAACTTAAAATATAAAACAAATTTTATTTTACATAAAACAAATATTTTTATATCACGTTAAATAATATTTTATGTTTTAAAGATAATGTCGGTCAAATGTCCAATGTGAGTTGCGTACTGAGCGACGTCTACAAAGAAACTAATAGGCCAAAACGTAAAACCACTTATTTATGAGTAGTTTAGTCGCCTTCTGTTTGATGCTCGTATACGGTTTCTGGACTATTTTTAATTCCATGCTACGAATGATATAGTACTAGACAGAATGAGGAAGTTCACTGGTTTTAAAAAATGTATATGTTTGTTAATCTATATATGTATATAAAATGAAATATTTGTATGTGCGTCCTCGATAGACTGAAGACTGTAGACCATTGCTGTGAACATATTTATAGCTATTAAAATCTTCAATTTATTCAATAGAAAAAAATTAGGGGCGTAAATGTTTTTTTCATCGTTCTCCACGACTGCGTTCGCCGAGAATGCATAAAATGTACAAAAAAAATCTTTTTTTTTTGTGAATAAAAATATTTATTTTTAATGTTAACAAACAAAATTCATTTTTAATGGATCCCAATAAGATTCTATCCTTAAATTCTTATAACATCTAAATACAATAATTGTTATTAAACTTTCGATTGCGTTCATTTAATCTATGTATATACTCGTACGAGTATGTACTCAAATCTAGCAATAGCAAAGCATTGCCGGGTTCAGCTCGTGGACTATAGAACTGACCAAAAACATTTTAAAAATATATTTTTATGTATTGTATTATCAACGCCATGATTCTTTAAAGTTTTGTAATTACTTCGCTTGTATTATCAACGCCATGATTCTTTAAATTTTTGTAATTTTGAAATTACTTCGCTTGTGTGGTCTCAAGTTCTCTTCGCCTCAGCGAATTACGCAGAATGAGGGTCAGATATTTAAGAGATATTATAATGTTAAAATCCTCACTCCATTGACGTTGTCTGCGGATGAAGATGCCATTTTATTTTTCTCCATTGTTTGTGTAGTAAAGCTTCAGATTTCTTGTCTGAAATAAATATAAATAAACTTATTATATCAGCGATGATTCAATTTAACCTGCAATCTTGAAATTGCTGAACATTAAGTACCTATATGCAGCCAGGTGACTTACCACCTTTTTGCAAATTTTAAATCAATAAATAAATTTGTAATATTTTTTTATTGCATTTTTTCTCAGTTAAGGTACTTTTCCTTGTAGCGGTAGCTGCGGGCAAATTACTTAAGAAATATTTGCGTTCTTATGGCTTACCCAAATATTTCAATTTTGTGGGCCATTTTCAACGAGTTTTAAATAACTCACTATTAGAAAATGGGAATCAAGTTGCGCTAGAGTGGGGTTCGAACCTCGGACCTCTGATCCGTGAGTCTAACCACAGGACCACAACCCGGTTCAAACTTTGTACCTCGTGTCAACCTGCGCCATCTTCCCGTAATCAGAAACATAATGTTTTACTTAACAACCGTTTAAAATGGACCGCTTTTAAATCAATTACTGAAATATTTAAAACATTCCTACTGCTTTTTGCTATACCGGCAGCAACGATGATGGCACTTATGACGTTTGAAACGATTTTTAGTCATTGCTTGAAACTACAGTTCAGACAATAGTGTTGTGGCAGTCTTTATTCCTTCGATTTTCGATATCGATTTTGAATAATTATTCGTCAAAGGGTAATAGAAACGGGTTTATTTTATTTTATTTTATTAACATGAACGGCAAATCTGCCTTTTGCAACATTTATGATACAAACATATTTGGATTAATATTTTTTTTTTAAAAAAACATAAATTTCCTTATACCCAAAAAATTAAACCTAAAAATTATACAAGATTTATATTTAAAAAATCAACCTAAAAATTATACAGCATTTTCAGTAGAAAGTTTAAATAATAAAACATTCTACAGTAATGCAACAAGAAAATCATAAGTACTGTTCCATACAGCTGGGCAAAGTGAACAAAAAACTTATGTATTATGAAATGCATGAATAAATAAAAAAAATTACCACTCACCATCTTTGAAAAAGTTCAAAAGGTTTGTTCTATAAGAACAATACCCTACACTAAATATATCAGATACGTGGGAATAACTATTGCCGAGTTCATGAAGTCTATTTAATACGTCATTACAAGTATACACTGTCCGTGAATTGTTGCTACAAAACGGTGGCACCTGTATAGTCATTTTTTTTCATGACTAAATAGCTTGAAACTACAGTTCAGACAATAGTGACAATAGTGACAATAGTGTTGTGGCAGTCTTTTTTCCTTCGATTTTAGATATCGATTTTGAATAATTATTCGTCAAAGGGTAATAGAAACGGGGTTTCATGACTAAATAGCTTAATACTAACTAAAAATAAAATATTAAAATAAATATAAAAGCACTTTATTCCATTGTTCTACTTGGTAATTCAACAGGAATATACGAATCAAGGTAAATCAAAATGATACAAAAGAAAAATACAAAATATGACTCCCACAATAATTATAGGACGACAAAGATAGCAACAGAAATAACTATATTGGTTATAATTATAATAAAAGTAATAATTGTTTTATTTAGATTATTTCGGGAGTGTCATCTTTTAACAAACGGAGTATGGATCACATAATAACAATTGCGAGTGAAATAGTTATTTTTGACGATCGGATAGACGGTCTAACATTTAGCTAACATAGGTATACCAGGGTTCCTTAATTTATGGGTATTTAAATAGTTTTATGATCACAGCGTGTACTCCGCTTTTTTTCCTTGTCAACAGCAAGACAACACTGATTGCTCTGAGTAGTCACGTGAGTTTTATGAGAAGTGGTGGTGGGAATGGGCAATGCGAAAAAAAAGAGCTAATTCGTGAACATGTCTCATTTTTAGTAACCATCACGCATAATAGCATATTTTATTTTGTAAATTTTAACTATTTTTAATCGGCGCATAAATAAGTTCAACGTCCAAATTAAATTTAATGCATTAAAATTAACTTTGATTAATTGTATTGCAAACTCCTTGAAATTAACACGCACAATATAATTCGATATTGTCAATCGATCGTAAAGTTTTGCGGTGGTACGTCACTATTGGGGTTCTCAACAATAAAGTACGGCATTTGTTTCCTACACTTGACTGTCAATATTTACAGAATTTCATGAGAGTGCAAACGTTAAAAGTATCTTCTTAAGTTGACAGTAGAATAGTCGTAAATATAAAAAATATATTTCCATTCACCCTATCTGACAGAAAATTGTTCAATATTGAAAAATTGGTTTTGAAAAATTAAAGCAAAAAAAAAAACAAACAACGCTTTTGTAATTTGTCAAAAGTGCTATTGCCGATGGTATAAATGTGTATCAGTGATTTAGTCGGATTAATCAGTGTATGAATGTAAATATATCGTAAAATGACATTCTATCCTCTATGTTTACCCCAACAGAGAAACGACGTGATTTTTATTTAATTATCGTCAAATATTCAGAAAAGTAATGAAGCCGCTGCGGTATCTTTTGTATTTCTTAAAAAAACAAAACATATTTCATATGGGTATATCTATTTTGTATTTCTAAAATATACATAGGGTCAAAGCACCAACGAATGGCCGTTTAAGGTTTAACTTGTAGTAAAATTCATATTAAATGTATAAATTTCATTATTTAAGCGTTCAAAATAAAAGAAAATAATAAAAAAACACATTAATTTTTCTAAGTACTTTGACTTTTTTATTGAAATACGAATATTACAATTTTAATTAATATTGCTTTAAACAATTGGCAGAATCACCAGTGAATAAACACTACTACCCCAGTAAAAATAATACTCAGATTCAGTTAACTCATTACATTATAAAACACCCTAACACATTAGAATATGGGTATATTTAAATAATTGTAAAAGAAATAGCATCAAATAAAACACTTACCACACCTTTCCTTATAAAAACACTATCAATCTCAGAACAATAACGGGAAGACGCACTATTACCTTTTGACAGACAACTCACAGTTCAAAACTGATGGATTTGTTTCTTACCAAAAGATGTGTCCGCCTACTGCTTTTGTCATAGTTTCTAGTGTTAATTTTTTTTTGACTAGACACATGTAGCAATTCTTATTATATTGTGTTTTATGAACCAATTGTCATTTACTGGGGGGTGGTCATTTACTGGTGCTTTGATCCTAATATTAATATTATAAATTCAGAGTTGATTTTCATTTTGTATACAATAAATTAGTAATGATTTCTTTATTCATACCTTAATCCGATAAAATCTCCAAATATTTTCTTCAAGTAATTAACTTTTGTTGACTCACTGATTTTAAGCATTAGAAAACTATAAATTAGTCAAAAAAATTATCTGTTTGACAAAATACATTTAGAATCACATTGATATTGAATATATGAGCCAAATACTTACGAACTATTTTTTTCCCCGAAAGAAATTTAGAAATGAATTATATACCAAAAGATTATCAACTGAAAATCATTTGTTTTGACAGATAAAAAATCATTTTCAAAAAGAGAACTATTCTGTTTTTTTAATGCAATTTCTGATGGGGAAATAAAAAGATCGGTAGGTACTTTAAGGAATATTGTAAGGTGGCCAATATTTACTTTTAGATGTACTATGAAGAAAGGAGTTTAATATTTTAACGCTTTTAATTAAAAAAGAATAAACGACACCATAATTACAATATAAAACCATTCATACTACCTATAGTAATTTAAAACGTTATTGAAGTTTAATACGGCGAATGTGGCCCCTTTTGGGCGTCAATAAAATTTATGGTGTGTACTTAATAGGTCTAGGATTGTAACTTTTTCCCGTATCTAGCCACTGTTGCACTCTATCCCATTTATCAACAATATTTTGAGTTAGTCCAAATTTTTGTAGACAAGGACTGGATTCAACTCCCTGGGGAGCTGTTAACATTAACATATTACAACAGAGATGAAGAACATTCTTCTTGTTATTAATATGTAATAATAATAATCTCTGATGTAATATGTTAATGTTAACAGCTCCCCGGGGAGTTGAATCCAGTCCTTGTCGAAAAAATTTGGACAAACTCAAAATATTGTTGATAAATCCACCTGGTCCATGAAGAAGTATAGAAATTTAAAAAATCAAAATTTCAGGCGTTGCCTAGTGTGTAGGTTAAATAATTCAATTAGATGAATCTCACTCGCATAAATAAAGGTTTCAGCCCTTTAACTTCACAAACATCAACAGATGAAAGAATTTAAGTGATATAGATGTTCAAATATGGGCAGAATAGTGAATGCTACACAATGGGTAAAGTGGACACTTAAACCAACCAATGACATAAGCCCTGTAGATGCCTAGACTTCTATGTTGCCTTCTTTAAAATGTCCTTGATCTCTGTTGTAATATGTTAATTATCCCATTTATTTCAAATTTAAATTTTAGACTCCAATTCCTGCTAATATAGAGGCATTAGAGATCTTAATTACATTTTTTTAATATTTCGTTTAATGGCTGGGAAGCAAAAATTATTTGATATTTTAACATTTTTTTTATAACCATTCCAATTCATTTGTCTCAAATTATTTCTTGTATAAATTGCTTATTGATCTATTCTGTTTTTTTTTTTTGTGTTTAAACTGTTCCTTATTATTACATGTAATATTTGTCTCATTGAAAAACCTAATACGAGTATGTTTCGATTATTTCTTTTTTTTTAACAATAAATTTTTCTTACATTTTTGATTTATTTAAAATATTTATACTTCTTTATTGCTCCCTTGATTACTCGCAGGGTACTCGCAAAGGTTTGCCTTTGACCTAATAAAGCTCAGCCGGAATCAAGTGAGGGTTATCACTAGAGCCCGCCCAGGGCACTGCAGATTGAACAAACACCTTGTCAGAATGAGCCTTTCCGAAACTTCTAGATGTATGTTCTGTTATCTTTGCAACAAAAATCGTTGATTCACGTAGAAAATATATGTCGTTAAAATTTTATGAAATGCAACAGTTTGCGTTTAATAAGTAAATGTTTACAAGCATTTTTATTAAATAAGGGAGATAAAAAAAAGACTGTTATATAAATTATTATCTTGTATACTAAGTACTTATAGTAATAAGTTTGGTGATAATAATTTATTACTCCCCCAATCCAAAATATCAACGAAAATTCAAATCAATACTTATATCACATGATATAGGCACAATGAAAGTTCAGATGATATTTTATTGTATGGTTAGATAAAACCGACAAAAAAACATAGGTTTTTATTAAATAGATAAACACTTTTTTTTGTTTTTTTATAAATATTTATTATTATCATTTTGGTTAAATAAATATACAACAATATAATGAATACTATTATTAGGTAAAGTACGTTTTTCTTTACATTCAATCAATACTTATACTATTATTACTTATCAAGTACCTACTGATTCTATCTTAAATATATTTAGTAATAAATATTTTAACTGTCGATTAATTCGATTAATGTATCAATTTTTGATTAATTTCTTTGGCCTAGGGTTCAACGTGTTTGCGTACCATAGTACCGATTCCCGACATGGTTGACATGAAATATTGATGTAAAAATGTTTTTACTATAGAATATTTCATATTCCTTGTTCTGGCACCTGAAGCGTAAGACTAATTAACTTACGTTAATGTAACAAAAAGATGATCAAGATACGTTGCGATTGGTGTACCAATAAAATGCCCTATGCACCATTAGGCGCAGAATGGGAATGATTATCGATTCCTTTCCTTAAATAGGTTATTTTCAACCAACTCTAATATGTGATTAAATCTGTTACATTCATCCTGATTTTAAAACTAATAAAACATTTTACTATGCGGTTACAATTTTTCTTAAGTCTTTTTTAGCCGGCGTTTTTAGTATCATATAAAAGGTACTTTTTCTCTCAGGATACATACAAAATCACTCGAAATGGGAATATGTATTTGATTATTTGAAATCTTAGGAATCTTTTAAAAAAAATATCTCATGTCTCAGTCAAAGTATTAATTGTTAGTGCAAAAATACTTATAATTTTTTTCGATAAGAATATTGAATTATTTGGCTATAACGATTTTAAAATATTCCATCCCTATACTTTTCTTCATGCATTTTATTAATAAACCTTTCAAATCAATATTGTTGAACAAGAATTCAGTAACTAGACAATTAATATTGATACAAAATCAAGTAATAATAACAATTAACAAAAGATTAATGAATACGAGTGTAATTTCCATTTTACTAAGTAAATAACAAAAATATACTGAGGTATAGTATTAGGTATAGTATAGTATAATAGAAGTCCCTAAAGCAGAAATGTTTCATTTGAAAAAATGAACTAAAGGGGCCAGAAAAATTGAGACTTAAAAAATATTTATCAGCATCAGTCGAGTGAATCCATTTTTGGGGCACTAGGAACCTAAACGGTCCAAATCCAGACGAAACTGTAAAATTAAGGTATTGACAGGGAAATATCACATACTACGAATACCGATATAAGTATTTGAAATGAATTTAGAATAATTCATTGTATTTTGAAAATTAATATGGATATTGTAGAGGATTTTTAAAATATTTTTTATAAAGAATATGTCACTAGGCATGAATAATTGTGACGTCAAGATTCGTGACGATGTTCTATGAAAATTTTAACGATTTCCTAATCGTTTGTTCCTACAAAGTTGAAAAATAAGAAAACTAACATGAATCGTGACGTATTGGGGGCGTGGCCAATGCAATGACCGTTTTTGCGGAAATACAAAAGTACACATTTAAAAATATTTTTTATGCCACTATGTTTATGGCAGTATAAGTTTTATATAATTTTGTAACGCCCATATTTTTATCCGTTGAAACTAAATGGGAGTTAATATAATACGCGAGGTAAAACTATGGGTCATCTGGTATAAAACAATATAACAAAATCACACACAAAAATCTTTTGCCAGTTCTCATAAATTAGGGTAATTGACCTCACGTCACAATATGATCAGTGAAAGCCAATAAGGACCAAAATGAATTGAAAAAAATGCAGGTGTGTGCTGCAAAAAAAAGTAAATGAAACCAGAAAACATTTTTCCAAATATCCATCAACGTTTTGAGTCATTTTAATTTATCATATAGTAAAATATATGCTACTAAAAAAATCATCCGTAATACGAGTATTACAGTAACTACCTATGAAGATCACAGCTCATGTGTAAAAAAAATATTTTTCATTCATATCCGACTACGTTTCAGGTAAGCTTGCTTGCTTCCTGGACATCCAGCGGTATGTGCCGTTGAGGGAATACAGGATGTGCTTCCAGCGAGGTAAGCTCATGGCTTTCCTTTCCTTCCTCGCTTGTTCCTTGAATGTCCGCCATTCTGCCTTTATCTTGGGATCCTTGGGGCCCCATTTTTCTGACGGCTTGAAGCACTGCTTGATTGTCTAGAACAAAATTAAAACAATTAATAAAATCTTTATACCTTAGCAAAAAGAATTTTGGATGGAAATGTGGACATCAACAGAACTAATTTTTTTAATATCCAACCCGCGTTCTATACTACCAGCAATTTAGGAAAAATACTTAATAACTCCAAATCGAAAATAGAACTTTTAGAAGAAAGCGGTGTATATGAAATTACGGGTGAAGATTGCAACAGAAAATATATCGGCCAAACTGTGAAAAATTTTAAAATTAGAATTAACGAACACCGTTTTGGACTTTCTAGTAATAGTTTTTCTGAATTCGCAAACCATATTATGGATACAAATCTTTCGTTTCATTCACACAAAATTAAACTTTTGCATACGGTTATAAATAAAGGGATCATAATGAACAACTTACAAAATATTGAAATACAAAAAAAATAAATTCAGAGAAAACTTTAATTAATAATATTATATTTCAAAATGCATCACCCCTGCTATCAATATTCCCCCTAATTAGGAACCCCCCCCCCCTCAACTTCACATTACCTACCCCCTTCTAACCGATCCTATCAGTATCTAAGTATTAATCTGCGTATGTATTTTAGTTGAGTTTATATTTACACCTGAGGATGGGTAATACTGATTACCCGAAACTAGTCGATTTATAATATATTAAACTCTTGTGTGGTAAATTTACAAAGTGTTTTATTTGAAATAAATACCATACCAATGTACCTACTTCAAAACCTGGAGATAGAGCGTCGGTAGTGTATCTTCGTAATCGCTCTATCGAGTTTATCTTCAACTATGACATCACAATGAAGGTATGTCACTTTGGTGCGTAAATAATATCTATATCTACGATACATACGATAAGTGACATACCTTCATTATCACGTCGTAGTTAAAGATAAATTCGCCCGTGCGATTACACTAACGACGCTCTTTCTTCAGGTTTTGTAGTAGGTACATCGGTATGTACTGACGGGTCTAGTACCCCACGGTACACATATCTACACTTTGTGTCCCGGAGCCGTGTAAACACGTGATTATATAACCACGCGTTGCGTCCCGGCCCCGTGTTTTCACGTGGTTTAACAGCTGTCCAAAAAAGTGTATTTTATTGACATCTAGAGACTTTTATAAGTACTTATTTGCTGCTGGTAAACTACGTGAAAACATGGGACTGGGACACATCGCGTGGTTATTATAATCCCGTGTTTACACGGCTCTGGGATACAAAGTACAAAAAAAAGGAGTGAGACCCTGTATGTGTGCGAACATTGCAATCTGGCTCTTCATAACGGCCAATGATGGCAAAACTATCATACAAAAACAACTAATCAATTTTTTTTGAAAATAAATGAGAATTTTCAATTGATTTAACCCAGTACTTTCGTAATTATAACACTTTTAAGATACCCTTCACAAAAAATGAAATTTCACAAAAATGGGCCGGGCACAGGGTAAATTCTATGTGTATTCGACCGGTACCAAAGTGTTAAAAGTGACTATTTTTTTCTTCTACTGAGCAATTTTTGCTTTAGTTACAATTTATTTCATTATCTATCTTTCTGAGGTGACCAGTTTCTTTATTAAAAGCCTATTAAAAATACGAGAAAGGCTAGATGCTGCCCTATTAACATATAAGAGCATCTAGCCGTTAAAACATTGCCACAAAAATAAACTTAATTCTATATTTTCCACCTTTTTTAGTATCTTCAGAGTCTACGTATTGAGATGTCAAAAAAGTCGGCATTTTAATACCTCGCACTGCCCTAGTTCTTGTATGTTCAATAGACCATTTTTAGATAATTGAGTTACGAATGCTTATATGTATGTGCATTATCTTATAACGCGTCCATGCAGCTAAAGAATTTTTTTTATCCGTCAGTAAATAGTATTTTCAGCTTTTTTTTAGTACCAATCTCCACATACTGATTTTACTTATTTGACATTAAATACAAATAAAATGTCTTTTGTAAAATTTGCAAAATGGTCTATTGAACATACAAGAAGTGGGGCAGTGTTAGGTAGATAAATACAGACGAAAGTTAAGCATACCGTCTTGGTAATTTTCAAAGGTCATTTAAAAATTATGTTCAATCTAACATGTTTCGCTTTGATTGGGATTTATTTGAGTTTATAATCGCTTTGAAGTGGACAATTTTTATCATAGAAGTATATTTAAAATATGAATGAGAACTGTTTTAAATTTTAATTAAGTAAGAACGTGGAGTAAATTTTCGAGGTCATTTTTTGGTTGAATTCGATCATATGATAAGTCGGTAAAGCATACCGAAATAGACAGATATAGTACATAAGTTAAGTATACCGTCTCGGTATGTACCGATAAAGATAACATTTGCAGCCCCTCAGGGAGACTACGTTTTTTTCGTCCACTTCAAATTAGGTTAGTGGTGGAGCATGCCAATCAACCCTCGTATTTATTTTATTTCTTTTTTCTTTTTTTTACATTAAAGGTAATGTTCCCTCACTGAAAATATTATATTTAATAGTACATGGCTTTACTCAGTCAATTATCTATCTGGTCTATACTAGCCGGTCAAATATTGGAAGAATTTTTCGTCAGTTTATTAAGGTTATTGTGTAATAATTTTACCTCTGACCATCCTCCATTCTTCTTCGTAATAAAGCAAAAGGTGGCCCAAATCGGAATTTGTAACATTCCTATTGCGAAGGCCGTCCACCCAGAAGCGTAGGCCTTCATCGGGAGTACGTAGTCCCCGTAGGTGGTCCTCCGGAGGCTGACGAAGGCGTAGATGAAGACGAACAGCATGATGAAAGGAGTGATGAAGCCCCAGCACCACCGCCAGTACTTGGTGACTATTACCCCCGTCATGAACTCCATATCTTCACAGAAGTTTTCAAGACCTATAAGGAGATTCGCGATTGAAACAACTGTTGATAAATCCATGATACTAGCAATCGAATATTCTGTAAACACTAGATATTTAAAATATACACAAATGGAAACAATTTAAATATACTCATTTGGAACATGTAAACTAATAATCCAGAACATTAACATATTACAACAGAGATGAAGAACAGTTTAGATAAGGTAATATAGAAGTCTAGGCATCTACAGGGCTTATGATCTGTCATTGCTACTTTATACACTGTGTAACATTCACCATTGCGCCCATATTCGAATATCTATATTCCTTCAATTCTTTCATAATAATAATAATTATTATTATTATGGATAACTTATATAGCGCCATTTTTTGTAATATAATACCTCAAGGGCGCTTTACAAAGTAATAATATAAAGATATAAATTTAATTTTAACTTTAACTGTTTAATTTAAGAAAAATAATGTACTTTTTCATACTACTTTTCCACAACATGTTAAGAATTTATTCAAATGATTTAGAGAACAAGTGGGTTTTAAGTTTCTTTCGAAACATCACTTCACTCTCACAGTTTCGGATTTCTGCTGGGAGAGCATTCCATGCCGTAGGGCCTGCGACCGCAAATACACGTTCGCCGAATTTAGTGCGCTGTTTGCGTAGAGGTATAATAACTTTTCCTTTCGACGTAGATGTAGCTGATCTAAGCGTAAGACGTCTGTCAGTTAGTTCATCTGGAATGCGGAGTTCCCTTAGATATTCTGGAGCAGAGTTGTGCAGTGACTTATACATAAGCCAACAGAGTTTGTATTCCACCCTCTGTGGAAAACGTAGCCAGTGCAATTTCCGAAGTAGTGGAGTCATATGACTGAATTTAGAGATTCCAAAAATAAGTCTCGCTGCGGCAGCATTTTAGACAGCCTGCAGGCGAGTCATTTTATTCATCTGTTGATGTTTGTGAAGTTAAAGAGCTATACGCGAGCTGGTATAAAACACACTGCGCTTTGTCTGATTCTGGATTATGGAACTGCGTAAGCGCTTTAGTTCCTTTAAAGCGGGGCCTCAGTACAGAATTTTACAAGTCGGCGCATGCGCCAATCTTTAATATCTGTGGAACCAATTCTAACAAAAACATCCAGGTTTATTTTCTATCTATTGTGACGGTTTTATAACAAATTTAGCACTTAAATCGGTTGACACGATGGCCTGATAATATCAAAATATGATATATAACTCTTTTATGGTGAAAATAAGACATAAAATTACTTAATAGTATATTTCAAAGCACGTAATTTGAATTGTTAGTAGTATGCACAAATTTTACCGTTATATGTGCCTACCTGGCACCAAATTACTGCTTCTCTAATCGAAAACTTCGCCGCACGCTCCCGTTGTGTATATAAAACCTCCAAAACACAAAAATCTAATTTTTCCTTGGTATACAAACATTCAAAAGACGTTTTTATTTTATTAGTAACTTTTGCCTGAACGGCGACGATTTGCTGTTATATTATAAATGGTAACCTCAAAGAAATAGTATAAGAATTGAATTTTCATAATAAATACTCGTATTACTTTGCAACTTACTTACTTCAAACTGTAATTTTTTTCTTTCAAAAATCAGTGGTATCTATTGACATTTTGAAGTCGCGTAGACGAACTATGTTAATAATAATATATTAATGGAGCCTTAAAAAGCCTTACCGTAAATCCAGAAGATACCAATGATTTCACCAATAGCCATACCGAGAATCAAAAATGTTCCCGGGAACTCATCTACCAGAGTCAAAATGTGTTGACCTCCCTGAAAAAATGCAATTAATAAATTTGGCTCCTGTCTTTTTAAATATTTAAGGAACAAATAATATTGCGTCTAACGGGTACTTACCGGCGTAACATAGACCAGCCCAATCAGAAACCCGCAGACACAAGCCACAAGCGCCATCTGCCAATACTTCCTCGTAGTGTATCTGTCAGCCAGGGCTGTGACTATAGCGCTCTGGAGAGAAACTGCACTTCCAAGTCCCAGGACAAACAGCATCAGGAAGAAGAGAACTGCGAACAACTTAAAAAAAACACCAATTGAACATTTTGTTAACACAGAGTCACGCTCTGAAATGTGCAACCTGAAGATTTAGCAAAATAAGAATATCCGAGAATAAATCGATGCATTTTATACATATATTTTTGTGTGAAATTTCTCGTTGTTTAAAGAACGGTGTGAAAGATTACCTGAGGAACCCAGTCGAACTTTGAGATGGCGTCAGGATAAGAAATGAAAGCCAAGCCTGCTCCACCAGTTCCGATAACGCTTTTAATGTCTGTCACCCCCTTTTCATGTGCCAAGTTTCCCAAGATACCAAATATGGTGAACCCGGCCAGGAGACTTGTGAATGTGTCCAGAGTTGTCACAATCATGGCATCCCTACAAATAAACATCATTATTTTTAACTCGTTATTCGTAAGACGAATCATTTAATTAGCTTTGATCTCAAAAATATAATCTTACCTGTAAACTTTGTGCGAGAATTGGTTATAAGAAGAGAACATCACAATAGCTCCACAGCAAACAGAAAGTGAGAAAAACACTTGAGTTGTTGCAGCATACCAAACCTTAAAACAAAAAGGTATCAAATTAAGTGCCGTAAAGTCAACACGACAAGTTCATTTTTTTATAATTCATTGCCCAAAAAAAATTATGTTCAATACTCGTTTATTTATCGTAGCTGCTCCAAATTTAATTTACTTTGTCCCCATTTAGATATTTTTAGTACAAAACTTTGTGACTTCAAAAAAAAACTTTTTGAAACACTTTAAAATGAAACATTTGTCAGTGTGTAATAAGTTTATGTTCCTTTAATTATGTTTATTTTATTATAATATCAAAATTTTGAATTGGTCAACTAAATTATGAAAATCCCTCTCCTCCACTCTATTTTCTCATCCCTTAACCTTCTTACGAGCTCTTTTTTTTCTCGTGTCTTTATTTTTTTTTCTTTTATTTAAGAAACATACAGTATAGTTCCATTGTTTTATATTTTTCACAGTTAGACTTAACTCTAATGGACCAGTGAAGTTTCCACAATATTATTTTTATAATATTATATTATTTTTCTATATTATATTTATATGATTTTTCTCTTTACTGTGTAACATGTTCTCTCATTATATTTGTGAAAAACTTTAACTGGATGTATGTGCTATTTTTTGTATTTTTTATTCTTATATAACAACTGTTGTTTTTCCTTAATAAATAAAAAAAAGAAATCAAAATAAATGAGATAAATATATAAGTTTCAAATTTCAATCTGAAAGTTAAAAAATATGCGTTATGCAACTTATAAATGAAATATATGTACATTGGATTCTAAGCTTCAAATAAGTCCTTCAATATTAGATTCTAAGCTTCAATGGGGTCCACATATAGCTTATGTATCGAACAGACTTAATTCTGCAGCCTACGCTGTTAAAAAGATTCGACATCTTACTGATGTAGAAACAGTTGGATCGGTATACTTCAGTTACTTTCACAGCTTTACGTTTTACGGTATACTGCTGTGAGGAAAGTCTGCAGATGTTGATTCTGTTTTTGTGCTGCAGAAGAGAGCTGTCCGAGCAATTTACAATATGAGTCCCCGCGAATCGCTCAGAGATAAGTTTAAAAAAAACAATATATTTACTATAAAAAATTGATATATGTACATGAAAATATTGTTGATTTTAGGAGAGACAGATATTTCCATAGATTCAACACTATAAATAGAGATATGCTAGTTATGCCCACTACTAGACTGCAAAAAATAATAATATGGCAATATCCCCAATGATGGGGAGCGTGACAATTCACAATGAATAGTATCATACATGATAAATATAGCGCAGGAAATTGGTAAAATAAACCAAAGTAGGGAACAAAATGCCGAACACTACTCTAGTGGAACGGAAGGCCTGTTGACTACTGCCAACAGGCCGGCTTCTCCTGAAGAGTTTTCTGTGGTTTCCTATCCACGTTAGCAAATGCTGAGAAGTTCCTGATTAGCCCACATTAATATATCCCTCCTGATCCCAATAGTTTAGATAAATTTTAAGATATTTAATTGCAGTAAAATCCACTTTTTGAAATATAAACCTTGTATATTATAAGCAAGGTAAATAATAAAGCAACTCCCATATAAAAAAAATATATATAAAAAAAAACACAATGAATGAAGTAAATAATGAAAATTGAACATTTACAAACCTTAGGATTATACAACTGATCCCACTGAGGCTTGATGAAGAAAATAATGCCATCCACAGCACCTTCCAAAGTTACAGCTCTAGAAAAAAAAACATTTTTAAATAACATCTATCACAAAAACTGATATATCGACCGCCAAAGGGTGACGCCGAACTTACCTGATAAGTAGAGTAAACATCACAATATAAGGGAAGATGGCCAGGAAATAAGCTGCTTTTCCGGAACTCTGCACTCCCTTGATCATCACCAGAAATACAACAAACCAGGAAGACAGTAGACACAGTGTTAGTCTCCAATCAGGGACACCTACGGAAGAAGCACAGAGTATAATCGACGTTTTTCGAGAAACTAGTATTTTTTGAGTTTATACATTATACGACAATAAAATTGCGGATTCTCACGAAAATTATTATACTGCAAACGTAAATATAAATTTCCTTGACTTCAATTCTACTTAACTACAAGTTCAAACCAATTATCGCCAGTCACCCAGAAAGACCATTATCCAAACATAATGTGTTTATGTTAAATTTAGACGATTACGAATAGACTAGCTATTTTACTCGTATATTTTTTAATGCCCATTCAGATTTCATTTAGATGGTCTCAAGAAAACAGTATAACGAGATTTATTTTAGACTTAGGAATTTAGTTTTCGCTTTTTAATTCTCGTGCTAGAATAATTATTTTGAAGAACAAAAAAGCTATAACTTTTCATTTAAAATCGACTCACCTATTCCATTTTCAATGTCTGGCAGTTGTCTCAAAACTTCCTTCCTGAAATAAATATTCAGAATATTTTAATCAATAACGTATAATTAAATTGACACGTTACTAGCGCGAAGAAAAAGGCGTTTCAATTCGCTGGTAATTCCATTCATTCCATCATTCTATGCCTTCATTCTTTGGTGGACTTTCATCATTATCAGACGTGGATGCTACGCAAAAATATGCCTTTGTGTGTGATAAAAAAATGCGTTAATTGCACTGGAACTGTAAAAAACAAAACAGTGCCGTTTATTTGTAAAAACAATACAATTTATTAAGTAAATAATAATTATTTATGTTTCAAGCATTGAATTTTTGGTCAAACATTTTAACTAATATTAGAAAATATTAGTATATAACCACTTAGCGAGTCTTAAGGTTTCAAGACGTCACGTCTTTTTTTCAAGAACGTCTCGCAGCTTTAATATTCTCACTAAAGAACACATGAACTATTTAAATAACAATAATTTTTCTGAATTTTCCAGGGATACGTGAGTAAAAATTTTACATTCAAATACTTAAAAAGGACCTACATGAAATAATATGGAAGTGTTTTGCACTAAAAAAGCATTGAAGAATAATATTCCCCTGATAAATAATCAAATATATTTTCAATATAGCCTCGATTCCTAGCCCCTCCCGTTCCTAAACCCCCACTCCCACCTATAACAACATACCACTAAATAAGAATAACCTAATTTTTATCGTACGTTCAGACACGATGGTGATCGCATCGCCCTCTGCAACCCTGCATGTAATTTATGTATTTTTCATAAATACTATGTATGCGGTACTGTTAAAGGTGAAAGTGTATTTTAAAATAGTATTTGCATGTTGGTGTATTGAGTGACCTGACGAAGAAACGGGTACGTCTTGAAATCGGTAGACATAAAAAATCGGTAAGTGGTTATGTACTAAAATTCATTATTTACATTATTTGCTGACGACTTGAAAATTTTCTGTAAAATACAAACTCTTTTGGACTGTTTGAAACTTCAGTACGACATTCAAAATATTATACAATGGAGTAAACGAAACAAACTGTTCTTCAATGTCTGTAAATATTTTGTCATGTCGTACACAAGGGCGTCCAAAAGAATTTATTTCCGTTATATCATGGATGGAGTAAAGCTTGAACGAGCGTCGACGTCCAAGGATCTCGGGGTGCTGTTTGACGCTAAGTTATCATTTAATCTACATATAATATCATCATGCACTAACTCCCTTAAAATGCTTGGATTTGTTTTTAGAAATGCCAAGATTTTTTCAATTATTCAGGATCTGAAAACATTTTATAGTTCCTTGGTGAGAAGTCGCTTGGAATTTAATTCAATCATTTGGTTGCCAAATGAAACCACGTACTCCTTAATGATAGAGAGGGTACAGAAAAAAATTCTGCGTTATCTGTATCCCATTTTACCCGTAGTTTTTCCCGACTGACTTCTTACTAGGAATGCTGGGCTACCAATCATTGTTGAGGAGAAGGGATATTCATTTGGGTGTTCACTTTTTTTAACACAGTAGAGGTCGCATACATTATTCCGATATTCTGAATGAATTCGGTATGATAATATGTCTCTGATAATTATCTTCGATAAAGGCAACACAGGTTATTCTACCTACCATGATGCAGAACCAACCTGCCAATGGTTATGCCGGTAGGGAGAGCAGTCGTGTTATTCAATCGTATCGCCTCGGATGTCGATATATTTCATGACAGTGGGATTTCTCTTAGGAGGGGAATTTCTAAATTGTAAAATGTATGTCAATTTTACATGACTTTTTTTAATCTTTTCTATTTAATAAATCTGATATGTATATTTTGAAATGTGTTGAGAATAAATTGGATACTCTGTTTAATGTAACTAAAAATAAATAAATGAAATGAAATTAGTTAAGTGAATAATTATTTACATTTTTCAGTACTTTTCTCAAACTTTTTACAGCTGCTTTTTAGTGTCGTTTCAAAGGAAATGAGTTGCCCAAAAAGAATGTGAACTAAATAAATGTGTATAATATCTTCTTCTAAAGTATTGCATGTGTAACAAATAGGTTAAAGGCCGTTGCTGTTGGTATATCAACGTATTTAATATACTTGGAGCAAGACAAAGGACTTTTTAAAGTGATTGCCAACGTCGGGGACCCCTGATAGGGCGCAAGAAGAGGAAGTAAGATAATGTACCCGATCAAGAACTTACACAAAGTACAGCTCAGAGCTGCTGGTGGTGTTGGCGCTGTTGGTGTTGTTCTTATCCGCGGCAGAGAAGCACTCTTCTTCCCACTCCGGGCGACAGTACGCCCACGGGAGCACCTCGCTGAAGGACATGGCCAGGTAGAACAGCGTCAGCCCCATCAGGGACACGTAGTAGGATACTATGGAGGCATTGGCTATCAGCTGACCGACCCCCACGCCTAGTCGAAAGATAAAAAAACGTTTTCAAAATCTGAAATCTCCAATATTTTAAATCTGTAATGTATGTCCAAATGTTTGTATACAAGGTTGGATTTCACTCGCTAGGGAGTTATCAATATTTGAATTTATTGCAAGAGATGGAAAACGTGATAAAGACGGGAATGTTTATTTATTTATTACTTTAGGCAATTTCTTCCTACCTACCCAAACCTTGCGATTTGATAAATTAAAAAGTATATGGACAAATTCTAGGTATATTAATACCGAATCTTATAAATTTATACAAAATTTATAACAAAAATAAACTTAAAATCTACACTATACTATGAAGAGATGAGGAAGGAAAAAGAAGTAGAAAGGAAAAACTCAAATATTCAGAGAGTGATAATTCAATCTTTGACATTTGTGGGTAGATTATTCCACAATCAAGCAACTACTACTGTAAAAGAGGAGGCAAATAAAAATAAAGCGATAAATGGGTATTAAAAGGGTTCTCTCGTTACTAAAACGAAGATATAGAATGTGGAAGTCTAGGCATTTACAGGGTTTATAACCTGTCATAACCTGGCACGCCAGATATATGTTTGTGCCTCTTGATCCAGAGCATAGGCAGTTTTTAATTTATCATTAAGTAAATATCATATATCAGATAAAACATTACCCTTCATGGCTGGTGTGACAACCCACATCCTGACATTGTTCCTGCCGGTGAACTGACCGATGGCCATCTCCATGTAGTACATGGGTTTCCCGATGAGGAATAGCACAATAATGTAGGGAATTAGGAAGGCCCCTCCTCCGTTCTCGTAGGCCGTGAAGGGGAACCTCCAGATGTTCCCGAGACCAACGGACAGGGAAATGCAGGACATGAGGAGGTCGAGGCTGTTGGTCCACATGGGCCTCTCTTCGTCTTTACCCTCCTACGAAACAAAACCACATATCAATATACAATGTGCTAGATAGGAGAGAGTGGGAACTTGAGAAGAATATCAAGACATATAAGTCGCTGGAGAACACGTCTGAAAGAGTCAACTAGCGTCGTATGTAACGTCAAAACGAACTTTTAAGAGGATCATGACAGTGAGGTGATATGAAACATTATCCGTTTTAATTCATACTATCGAATCTAGGTGCTTTCACCGAGTTATGCAGACATATAATATAATATTCTGATGCCCTCCAACATACCCATCAGAACAGTTGATCAAATACATGAAGGTGCTGGATATGTGACAACTGTACCTCAACGAAGCACACACATATCTGGTCGAACAATAAAGAAAGATCTCAGAAAAATGTTCTTACGAGGTTTTCCCAGAACCCGAATTATGTCATACCCAAAACCCGTACGAATTTTGCTCAGAGACATCTCTCGTAAAGGAGATAAATCGCACTGAGAATGTTCAATATTTTGGAATTTCGGAAAAAAAGCGCCCAGTTTTATCTGCCGTCTTCCGGCGTACGGTATACAAATATGATGAATCATTTAGAAAAACGGAAAAGGTACCGACACAGAAAGCCTCATTATAATGCTATTTCTAAAATAAAAAAAAATCGGTGCAGATTTGGGGTGCGAAAAACGGGACAACGAAACCTCTATTTTGTCCATTTCAAGTTGACATAATCAGTCCGACGTGCTGTTGTCTTTTTTCGCATAATATTGAGAAGGCATCTGCAAGAGAGTAACATAAAAACTATGTTTAAATACTCATTTGTCAAACTTCTCTGGCACCGCGTATCCTCTTAATTTCTTTCCTGATACAAAACGTTAACGAGTCCGTTATTCATTATTTTTAATAATAAATAACGGACAAAATACAAACTAATACCACTTTCGGACAAAGGGATTTTGAGAATTTTTTACTTTAAATCCATAACCTACTTCCACTATTTATTAAAACAATTAATTATAAAGAAATTTTTTGAAAAGGCTATAAAAAATGGATAGTGGAGCTAGGTAGAAATAAAATGGATTGTCTCATTCGCCCAAACTAATATTGAATCAACCGCTCCACAAGTGTATAGCTTATGTTAGGTTTTTGTTATTTTCATTGAGCGTTTTGTAATATAAATAATAAAGATGTACATATTGTTTTTAAAACTGTGAATATTTTATTAATTATCTCTGTTTATTAAGTTGGCCTTCTTTGTTTATTCTCTAATGTAAAAACATTTCAAAAAAGTATATTGTTAAGTGTCCTCGGCACGGGTAACCCCAGTGAGGACACATTATTTTTATTATTTATTATAGTTTGTAAGAGAATAATATGAATAAATAAATAAATAAAATATTATTAGTACAAAATTAAAAGGAAATGTCATCCATATAATAGTTTGATTTCTTTCGTGTTTGTAATATTACGCTTCAGTACAAATAATAATTACTGTTTCATTTACGTTTTATTGCAGATAAACATTTCCGATCGATTGAAACACATAATAATCAGTAAATATCAAAAATATCGATAAAACAATTCTAAAAAAACAAATATTTAGCTCTTATCGGCCATTTTCAAAGACCGCATGGTTTAAGAATGCCAATTAAAACAATTAATTATTTTTTGTAGATAACAAGTTATAAACACAGGTACAATAAAGCATTTCTTATCAAAAAAATATTTGCACAGAAGTAGTTAAGAAAATATCCATTGTAAATTTTTTTAAATGGCGGATTATGATTTCAAAGATCCATCTTAATCCAGAGAAGCGGGTTATAAATTAAACTCGTTATACAAATTAAAACGTCATTATTATCTTTCAACCTGAGAAAGACACCCACCTACAAATACGTCACGCTTCACTTTAAATCTTGTTTTTTTAGTAGGATTTAAAAATAGGCGTATGTAGGGGCAAATCGTATTGTTTGCCTGATTATAAATCACAATAGCGCGTCATATCTGTAGGGATGTACGACAATGACTAGATTAGCCCTGTTAATACTAATTTCCCTTATTCCTTGTCAAAATATTTTATTTATTTATTTATTTATTCGAAATTACACTCGTTTAAATATTAATGAACTTATTAAGGCTTTTTAAGCTGTGCCCGTTTCAAGACAATAATAGAAATACGTAGTAAAATTAATTAGATTAAATTAAAATGATATGTGATGCAATAGAATAAAAATCCAGAAAAACAAGGTATAAGTAATAAATAATAATATTCCAAGAATACAATGTAAAAAAAGTAATCAGATATAATTATTAAAATATAAATTATACAAATTTAGATTCATATATAATAAAATATACAAAATTATTGTATTAGTGAAGTCAACAAAATAATAGTATAATATGGTAGTATTAAAAAAACAAAATAATTGTATCATTGTAATCAATAGAAAAGGAACATATATATATAAAAACATAATTGAAATGAGATTTGAGATATGGTTTCTAGAAACTCACTCTATACTATAGTAAGAAATAGGAGTAATAAATAAGGTACCAAATAAGAGTGAATACTAAATTAAATAAAACAAAAATACATAGTGAAAAAACTTTAAAATATCAAGATATATAAAAATCAAATAAAAGTAAAAGTATGGAAGGAATGCAGATTTGTCAATTTCTTGCTTATTGCTAATCTTGAACTTTAAAAAAATTGACAACCTCGTCCCTATCGATGTGCAGCAACCAATTCCAAACTTTTTTCTTGAATACATTGGCACTTGTGGAGTTTTTTATGGCTGCCGGAAGTTGATTAAAAAATTTCGGAGGCAGGAAAATAAAGTTTCTTTGAGCTAGCTTTGAGTAAGAACTTTACAAGTTTCAAACAGTTCTTTTGAAGGATAGGAATTATTTCACTCTTTTTATTTATAATCGAGTTACGAAGAATGCTTAAAATATCATGGGTAGAGGAACTCGCAACGAAGAAGTGAGACGCATTAAAAAAAGAGAAATTGTAAATTTAATTTAAAAAATAAAGCTACAGTACTCTAGACATTTTATGCGGGGGGAGGAGTAAGCAATAGTTTGTATAATGTTGCTAGAAAACGCAATGCAAGAAAACTACGTATCTCTTGTCTTAAAAACTTAAAAAATAGTTGCACTGAAGCTCCAAATCCTTATATAGAACGGCCATTGTAACAAAAAAAAATGCAAAAGTACAGCCCCATTTATTTATTTACATAAATAAGTTTATTGTACATTATTTGAGGACATAAATCCCAACTCCATGGGACTAAAAGTCTTGTGTTGAGATGGGACTAGCAATTAGTTGACCCAGACACATGAGTTTATCACCACAAACATAGGATCAGAAATATAAAAAATCATTTAAAAAAAACATGTATGTATATAGATGCCACATCAACATGGAAAACAGTAAGCTCAAACATTCGGAAAATCATCAAGGAGTTTCCTACTCAAATCCCTTCTACTAAGGAAAATCCAGTCCTTAACTCATTTCTTGAAAATAGTTTTTGTCCTTGAGAGCTTAATACGCTCTTCCAAAATATTGAACACTCTCCGTGCGATAGATGAGAGATGTCTCTGAGCAAAAGTCGTACGGGTTTTGGGGATGACATAATTCATGCACTGGGAAAACCTCGTACGGACATTTTGCTGAAACCTGTCCTTATTTTTCGACCAGAAATGTGTAAGCGCTTCTTTTAGGTAAAGTTGTCTCATATCCAGCACCTTCATGTATTGGAACAACTGCTCTGACGGGTATGTTGGAGGGCGCCGGAATATTATTCTCAATAATAAGTTTCGTGAAATTATGAGAGGCTTTAAAATAGATGCCGCACGACCCCCCCAGCCAGCTATTCCATAGGTTGCAAAGGATTGAAACAGAGCAAAGTACACACTTCTGAGAGTGCCAATATCCAGAGTGTCTCTAAGAGAGCAGAATAGATGGCCCAGCTTTCTCAACCTAGAGTTTAGTGACTTGACCTGAGCCTCCCATTGCACACAAAAGATTTGTCCTTCGAAGGTTTAATCTCCAAAATGAAATAAATCTAAGAAAAAATTGAAAAACAATTTCAGGGGTGGTATTTTGAATCTTCTATCTTTCAGAGAATGACGAATTTGGGGATTTTTATTTTTTGCATGCGTTTAAACTTTATTTCACACATGGTCACACTGATGATCAACGTCAAATAAATATAAACACGTGAAAGAAAACATGATGATTTTCATTTAGAAACTATTTGGCCTCGTAGTGTAGTGGTCAGCGCGTTTGCGTACCACGGAAGAGGTCTCGGGTTCAATTCCCGACATGGTTGACATGAAATGTTTATTTAAAAATGTGTTTTTACACTAAAATATTCTTCGTTACCTTCATGTGACAAAAATGATCAAGATACAACGCGATAGGTGTACCAATGCAATGCGCTATGCACCATTAGGTGCGGAAAGGGAATGATGATGATGATGATTCTGTCCTTAAGCATTATTTTATTTTATTTTTATTTTGCACCACAACAGGCCAGAAGGCCCAATTACAGTGGTGAATTACATAACAGAACACCCAGGCTTGAGAAAAATCCCATTTTAATTTTTGTGTTCTCACCGGGAATCGAACCCGGAACCTTCCGTGCGTGAGTCAAGCGTCTTGACCACTACACTACGGAGGCCGCCTTACCCAAAACCAAGTTAATTTTATTCCGTTTTTTAAACGGTTTTATACATCATTTAGCTTTAATCATCGGTGTGGCCACATATGAAGCAAAGTGTATTCGCGTGTAAAAAATAAATATCTCAGAATTTCTTTCTTCTCTACCCCCGCGATAAGATCCATAATTGCATTCCTAGACGAAATCGTACTTATGTTCACCAGCATAGCTCACTAGATATGAAACTCTCAAATTCATGTCAAAAAGTAATAATATTCCAACATTGCAAATTACCAAAATAATAAAAGTAACAGAAGGTTTATCTGTGAATTGTGCATGGAAACCAGGGTTTATCTTGAAAAATTAGCTGCGATAGCTAACCTCAACCATGGAGTAGGACCACAAGAAGAATGGGAATCTTTAAAAAATTTCTAACAATATTACTTTTGAAAACATGTAAAATTTCTACACCCATTTCTCGATCAAAATTGTGGTATTTGGTATACAGTTCTCTTCTATCCTATTCAAATAGTTGTTGACATCGAAAATAATTTTCTTACCTCAATTTCTCCATTACTGGTATTGTCTGGCGGTGGAAGGTCGAACTTTGCCGCGGAAAGTCCATTTGGTTTTTCTTCGGAGTTTGTGTAGGCGAGGTTCTCGTGTCCATTTTCTTCCTGAAAAATAAGTTTTTATTCAATTTGATTTCTGAAAGGCACATCACAGTGCGAAAATGTAAAGCGAAGTAAAAGTGCACACGTCATTAATAATGAATAATTAATACGTAGATACCTACATCAGACATAAATATATGTACCTTAAAGGATAAACCGAGGGAGTCACGTTGAACGAAATTTAACATTTGAAACGAATGAAAATTGCACAATCCAAAAAAATAATATTTTTTGATTGTGCGATTTTCAAAACATCATAAACTTTTGAACCAAAAAAGATAATGTCAATCTATAAGGAAAATTAATGTTAAATAATGATACATATTCAAATGGCGTATTCAAAAATACTGATGTCTTTTGCATTATAAAGCAATGTGAAATTTTATTTCCACTTAAAAAAGCTTTTTTATGACGAAACTGGACTTTATTCACGTATAAAATAGCGTATTGAGATCATTTCTGCAAGTTTAACTTCAAAAAGGCAAAAAGTGAACTCCCGTGATTTATCCTCTAAGGTACATATTATTATGTTTGCATGTAATATTATTGTTTATAATATTGACCGTTTTTAGGTAAAAACACATTGAACCACACTTTTGAGTTTTTTTATGGGAAGAAAAAAATGCTTAATTATTAAGTAGTTTTTACATTAGAGAAGCTATCGCGTCAAAAATACTAGTTAAAGATTTTGGTTCTATAACTGTCTTTTAAATGTTTAAATGTTGAAATCACGAACCACGGCGACCTATACTATAAGGAACAAATCTACCCACTAATGTAAGAGACGCTCCTTATTTATGTCCAGATTTAAATGTCAATATCTGAATATTTAAGATTTCCTTTATTTTTCTTCTTTCCTTCACATCCCCTCTCCTATTTTCATAGTGTAGTGTTAATTTTTTATGTTTTTAGTTGATCTTTGTTTTTAATTTTGTATAAAATCACAAGATGTCCATGTACTTGTAATTTTTCAAACTGAACGGTTGGGGTAGGTAGAAAGATATTGCCTTAGGGCAATATGCCCGCCTTATATGTATACATATTGTACATGTACATAAAGTGATATATAAAATAAAACAAACTAATAAAGCTTCGCAACATCCGGATGACTGAAAAATATCGTATGGCACAATAAACACGTGCGGATTGAAAGCAAAGTCCGGATATACAAAAACGTGTGTCAGACCAATCATGACGTATGCGGTAGAAACAAGAACAGTAGCTCAATCACAAATAACTATCGACGTGCTTAAAAACATGCTAAGCATTTAAGCGATCACAATAAACTATAATGAACGTGCTTAAATTATCGCAGTCATAAGTCAACGCGTGTGTAATCTTTAAGTCAACGCTCGTGTTGGTTTTTTTTATTGTTTTCCACGAAAATAAATACAGTTCATCATTGGCGAAAAATCGGCGTTTACTATAAAAAATAATACAATATATTGCATTTGCAAAATAGTTAGGAGTATCTTATACAAACAGGTGAAAATTCAATTACAATTATTATGGCGACTGCTTTTCTTGACATTTTGCCAACTGCCCGCTAAATTTATTAAATAGCATGATAAATAATAAATAAATAAATAATAATAGCAGTTTTAGAATATTTTCCATATTTACGCCGGTAAAATTAAAAGATGTGATTCCGCAGCAGGATTATACGTCGCGAAACGTAAATATTTTGACATTTAATATTAGGTGTTCACGGATGTTCCATTGTGATCGCGAATACGATAAACAACCATGGTGAGAATTTGTTATCACGTCACTTATTAGCACGTCGATAGTTATTTGTGATTGAGTTACAGGTACGGTAAGAACAAAAAATCTACTCATGACGTCAGAGATGAAAGTACTAAGGGCAAAAAAAAGGAAAACCCTAAGGAACAGAATCCGGAATCAAGAAATTAGATGGACTTGCGATACCCAGGGCATAGCACGATGGAGCAGGACATGGAGATTCTGGCAAGATCACGTTAGTAGAAAGGACAACTTCAGAATCCCCATTTATCGTGGTCTTCCACTAAAGAGATGTAGGACAACAGGAAAATATCACTTTTTTACCCCTTTGATGCTTCTTATCTCATAACGGTTAATACCCGAGCTCTACTTTCGTACAAATTAATTTGTCAGCATGCATCGCACTCCGAGTATAAACTCAAGTTCGTACATGATTACAACACCAGGTTTACTAGTATGGAAGGGCTAGCTGTTCCTAGATACTGCAATAAATATGGCAAAAGGACACTGCAATACAGTATGCCTAAAATATTCAATGTGTTACCTAACAATATTAAAAATACTGAGTTAAATACAGGAGTTCAACGTTTGCTCAAATTATGGTTATTAGAAAAAAGTTTTTTTGTATTAGTGATAGTTTTTAATTTTTCAAAATGTAATCTGTAATTGTTTTTCAAGTAAAGTTATTGTTAATGTAGGTTAAGTGTAAATAATCAATGTAATTTATAAGAACCTGCTGACGAGTTGTATGTATGCAACTCAGCAGGACTTTAATTTAAGAATATTTTGTAAATATTTTTGAAAAATAAATTTTTAAAAAAATTAAAAAAACTTTTGTTATATGGCCCGCAATGAATCTACCTTACGATTGGCTTCCGCTTGCCCTTGGACACCACCATGTGTCCATAGTACGAGATCTCCTAACCTATACCTGCGCGCTTCCTTGCGTTGTCTATCATATTGTTCCTTTATACGTTGAGCAGCTACTTCTATAGTTCTCTTAGCTTAGTTTCTTCGCTCCATTAATAAACGTTCACTGTCTGAAGTCTCTATTGTGCTATCTTGTTGATGTGATAAAGGTAACAAAGGTCTATGAAATACTTTCCAAAAAAAGTATTTTTGCTAATTATTAGTAGCATAAAAGATATTTTTAAATTTGTATTTTGAATTCCCCCAAAAACGGTCGTTCCTCCTAATACGTCACGATTCATCTTTTTTTATACCTGGCCATTGAATTTTGTTTAGAACATTTTCACGAATCTTGACGTCACAACAACCAAGGTCAAACACGTCGCGTTTTTCTACGAACGTATTTTTATTAAATTTCTTTTTTACATTTATGTCTGAAAACATTTCTCCACAATATCCATATTGTTTTTGAAAATAGAATTAATTATTCTAAATCCATTTCATATATTTCAATCGGCATTCGTAGTATGTGATATTTCCCTATTGCAACTCATCGCAGGAGTCACCCTCTAGCCAGTGACAGATCAACCGTTCTAAACCAAGAAGAAGAACTGTATTATTTACCCGCTCGGACGTGGAACACACATGTACGTATGTACTTTATATAGCTAAATTTGTTTAAAAAATGCAGCCAATCAAAATATTTTATCACAACCAAAAACTCAGGAAACACAAAAACGAGAAAACAATATATTGTTTAACAAGAAAGCTCTATTTCATACACGTAATATAAGGAAATAATATAAATGTAAGGGTTATCATTTACCGAAAATGATTTTTGATTGTTATTGTGTTGTTTTATAGAATTCTAAGTAGAGATAAAATCGTTTACACTACACTATCTAATTTATGATAAAAAATATTGTAATATAATCTAAATGAATACATATTATGTTTTTCTCTGAAAACTTTGATCTCCGATTAAATGTTGTACCTTTATGCCTATATATTATTATGAATGACCATAATATGCGAGATAAGTTAGTTACCTAATTGAAAAAAATAGTACTTAAGAAAGTGCGCACGTATTTTTATCTAAAGACAATCGTAATGACATCAATTAATGTTTTTTTTTTCTAAAATCAATTACATAATTATAATATTCAACTGTTCTTCTGGCTTCTAAACTGGAATAGTATCTTTATTGTTATCAACGTTGTCGATAACACTAACGATTTTATAATCATAATTAATTTGGAGAGTTGAATTAATAATATGAATTTCTTTATTTCTTTTTAAAATATTTTGTACTAACCTTTCCCGTCAAAGGGAAGTATAGCTGTCTAACCCATGGCACACTTAAGGAAAAACGGGTACATACAAACCTTAAATTCAATAACTTTGTAACTGATAAGAATATTTTAAAAAAGATGTGGAGTGGAGTGAATCGATATAGGCTTAGGGTTTTAGCACCAATGAATGACTGTTTAAGGTTCGGCTTGTAGTGAAATCCACATTAAAGGTATAAATTTCATTATTTAAGCTTTAAAATTTTATTAATAAAAAACACATTAATTTTTCTAAGTACTTTTACTTTTTTATGGAAATACGAATATTACAATTATAATTAATATTATTCTAAAAAAATAGCAGAATCACCAGTGAATGACCACTACCTACCCCAGTAAAAATAATACTCAGATTTAGTGACAACATAACATTATAAAACACCCTAGCACATTAGGCGGCCTCCGTGGTGTAGTGGTCAATACGCTTGACTCACACACGAAAAGTTCCAGGTACGATTCCCGGTGAGAACACAAAAATTAAAATGTGATTTTTCTCAAGCTTGGGTGTTCTGTGATGTAATTCACCACTGTAATTGGGCCTCCTGGCCTGTTGTGGTGCAAAAATAAATGAATAAATGCAAAAACAAATTAATACGGATATATTCAAATAATTGCATAAGAAATAGCATTAAATAAAACACTTAACACACCTTTCCTTATAAAAAAACACTATCGATTTCAGAACAATAACAGGAAGACGCACTATTACCTTTTAACAACTCACAGTTCAAAACTGATAGATTTGATTCTGACCAAAAGATGTGTCCGCCTACTGCTTTTGTCATAGTTTCTAGTGTTAAAAGTTTTTTGACTGGACACATGTAGCAATTCTTATTATATTGTGTTTTATTAACCAATGGTCATTTACTGGGGGGTGGTCATTTACTTAAAATAATTCAAAGTATGTGTATAAGGCCAGACAAGGTATGCTTTGAGAAAAAATATAGCTACAATGAAATACTTTTATGTATTAAGAAAAAAACATTAATTAACGTTTTTGCAATTATCAAATGTAGTACTTACAATCCTTTTACTGTTACTTGATTCAATATTTAATAACCTCGAAATATGCGGTGTTTATTGAATTATACTATGATTTTAATGTTTAGGTGACTTTGATGAAAGGCGTCGAAATCAAATAATTTTTAATATTTAAGAATAATCTTAGTCATCATCATCTTCATTCCCTTCCGCACCTTATGGTTCATAGGACACCGCATTGATACACCAATTGCAGCGTATCTTGATTATTTTTGCTACACGAAAGTAAGATGATCAGTCTTACGCTTCAGGTACCAGTCCAGGGACTATGAAATATTATAGTGTAAAAACACCCTTTTAAATAAACATTTCAAATCAACCATGTGGGAAATCGAACCCAAGATCCCTTAGACCATTACACTATATATAAATACATGTTATTAAATGTATGTAAAATACGATACTGGAATTGTATTTTTGAAACTTAATGGATTACAAGTGAACAAATTTTTTTTCTATCATTCGAAAAATCCTCCTTTCCTATCTATCCTCTCTTCATAGTATAGTATAGATTTTTTGACAATTTTTGTTTCTTTGAAAAAGTGGATATACATATACAAACATGTATGTTCAATTTTATAATAAAATTATAAGATTCTATATTAATATACCTTAAATTTCTCCATGCACATACAACGTATTTTCTCAAACTAAATGGTTTGGGTAGATAGGAAGAAATCGCCTTAAGGCAATATGCCCGTCCTTATATGCATGTAAAATGACATGCATATAAAGTGTTAAATAAATAAAAAATAAAGTAATGACTAAATTCGAAATAAGCCTACTACACAATTTGCCAAACTGACAGTGAAAGGAGCAATGAAAGCAGTGGAGCCAAATCAACTAACTTGACTAACTCATGTTTTAAAAAGTAACTCTTTCATTGACAATGTTGTTTTAGTATGAGCGAAACTGGTATTTAAAAAGCTTTTCGGGATGAAAAAGTACTTTCACTGAATTGATTTTCAGCTTCCGGGCGGTTGAAGAACAAAGTTCTCTGTATGAAATAAAACCAGAACCTTGGAGAAATGTTTTTGATTCGATGGCTACTCTCAGGTGAAAATTACGAAAAGGGAAATCGAGCTAAAATAAGCCGGCCTCGTAGTGTAGTGATTGAAGCAATCATTTGCCTACCATTCTCGGGGTCCTGAACTCGATTCCTGGCAGGGTGGACGTTAAAAGTTTGTTTCAAATTTGGTTCTACACTGCAATGTTTATTACCTACTTCTTATACCAGTTACTTTTCCACCCCCTAAGGGTTCCTCCCCACCAAGATTGAACTTAAACTGGCCAATGATCTGTAAAATCCTCGCCATTTATATTCCCTTCTGAATAATATTTTTTGCCTCTATTACAATAAATTTCAGTCTTCACAACTGTGGAATGGAAATGGAATTCAGTTTCGTCTATAAGCATTTGGACTGACTGCAATAAATATTGAGAAATATTTTCCTTCAAAAAAAGTAGTAAATACTATAGTCCTTAAAATATAGCTTGAATAGAATGACATTTGTCAGAAAAAGTGACGACATAACTTTGTAGTAACGTCAAAGGAGTTATTTATATTATACACACGAATATTCATTCGTATTTGGCGTGTTAATTAATTTGTTTATTACAATGTTTGACACATAAATCAACATTAATATTTAAAATCAGCTTTAAAACTAAAAAAAACTTAAAATCAAGCCACTAATTAAAACGTTAGAGATGGGACAAATTGATCGAATAAAAAAATAATCAATTTGATGTTTTTCATGAAAAAAGTATAAATGTCTTTTTTTTGGTGAGTAATTGAGTTAAACACACTACAATAGGCTTGTTTTTGCGTTTTTTATATCAATTTTCGGAAACAGAGTTTCATGATTGCATGAAATAACTGATAAAATCGATTTTATCAGTGACCAGTAATTTCCCATCACGAATGAAATTAGTTTGACAGCTGTCATTCTAATCAAGCTATATTTTAAGGACCATAGGAGAGGATGAGGTAAAGGAGAGTAGGAAATAAGTAAACGAAAAGGACAAAACTTAATATTTGATAAACAACAATGAAGCGGCGTCACTGACAATATTATGTAGATGACGTTAGTAGTTTTGTATATATTATTTATATAACTAACTTGTCAAATGCCGAAACGTAACTTTAAAAGAATACAGTATTTTGACAATAATTTATTACTATCTGCCTAGATACATCTTGTCGCATGTCATTTTATTTTCATTACTTGAATGTTTCCTAGAACTAATCTGTAAATAATAATTTTGTAATAATCGCCACGATTCGTCTAAACTATATATTTAATGTAAGAACAATACATAATGATAAAGATGGTATTTATGGTTACTATAATGATGCCTATTTCACGCAGTTTATCATTTATGGGCTCACGGCTTACCCTTCATTGTGTAGGTAAACGTAGATCACGTGTGCGCAAGCCCCGGCCCGCGGGCCGGATGCAGCCCGTGGGACGTTGATTTTTGATAATGTGGAGTTTTAACCATACCAAAATTCGTTCATAAACTCAAAACATCGTACAGTACCCGACGTTAAATAAATCAATCGGGCTTAAGAAAGAGACTGCCGACCTACTGGCTAACCTCGGCTTTGTAGAGCGTCGTCTTTGTCATTCATCAATGTTACAGATACCGGTCTCATGCGACAGAGACGACGCTCTACAAAGTTTGCAGTTTCTTTCTTAAGCCGGATGTGCTTTATTCACTGCCGGGTACTGTACGTATGTGTGATATACTCGTACTAAAGCTTTTAAAAATAATACTTAGATAAATAACATTATCAGCAAGCTTAGTGATTTTTCACAAATTTTACGAACACTAAGTGGAGCATGTGGACATCACCAGACACCTCCAGAAAACCCTATTGCCAGCTAACACTCTCGTCTCCTCCCGCATCAAGCTCACGTCCCTTAGTTCCACCGAATAAATCTGAAAGATCGTCATGGATGGCCTTCCAAGACGGCAGAAGACCGCAGATGTGGCAATTTGGGTTAAGGCTCTCTTGGAACATGCGAAGCACGTATCCAAGCCTAGCCCACCACCGCACGATACTGCTGCGTCCGTTTTCAGACTTCAATGTTAGTTATGAAATCAAATCACTTTATATCTGATATTTTCTACAAGCACTTACTTTCAAAACGCTGGTGTTTTAAACTTTGGTAAGGTGCCAGGATTCGCACCTCATATAAGAGTAGGTTTACATACAATACTTAAACAATTGGCATTTTGTTTGGTTTCAAGTGGTCCTTACTAAATTATCCTTTCATTATTATCATCAAAAGATACCATGTTATATTCAATAGAAACAAGTTACAGCGTTTAAGTAAGTGCCCATTGCTCAAATCATTTTCCCGCATTGTATTTATTTACGGGGATGAAAAATTAAATAAACGATGAAAACAAACTCGAATATCTACAATAGGAACACAAAAATAATTTTATTCTAGTGTGCTTAAGAGGAAATGCCATCTGACTTTTCAACATACGTATTAAAACGTATTCCCATGTTTTCTTCCTGGATTATTACACTATAGCAGTGAGTGCCTTACACACTATAAATATTTATTATCGGCTTGTCCCTATCGTTTAATTTTTTTGATAAATTGTTTATGGTAGTTTGGAACATCTAAAAACTCTTCAAAGTGCCCAGTTTTATCTGCCGTCCTTGGACTTACATGATTCAAACATGATAACTTTTATTAAAAAACGCAAAAGGTACCGACAGAGGAAATTTATCTCTGATACTCTTTCTTTAAAAAACGCAACCAAATTACTTCAGTTTTGGAGTGTGGAAAACGTGCAGCTGTCTTTTTCACGCAGTATTGGAGAGATATTTGCGAGATCTTTATCATCATTCCCTAGCCCCACCTAAATGGTGCGTAGGGCACTGCATTGGAACACCAATCGCAGTTTTTCTCGATTATTTTTGTCACATGAAGGTAAGATGATCAGTCTTACGCTTCAGGTACCAGTCCAGGAACTATTAAATATTCTAGTGTGAAAACACCCCATTAAATAAATATTTCATATCAACCATGTCAGGAATCGGACCCGAGACCTTTAACATGGTATGCAAACATGCTGACCATTATACCACAACGCTGAATAGTGTTCTTATTGAAAATCATCATGTTTAATTTTACGTGTTCATATTTATTTGACGTTGATCATCAGTGTGGCCATGTGTGAAATAAAGTGTAAACGCATGCAAAAAATAAAAATCCCTAATTTCATCATTCTTTGGGGGCATTGAAGATTCAAAATACCACCCCTGAATTTTTTTCTCAATTTTTTCTCAGATTTATTTCATTTTGGAGATCAAACCTTTGGAGGACAAATCTTTTGTGTGCAATGGGAGGCTCAGGTCCAGTCACAAAACTCTACGTTGAGAAAGCTGTGCCATCTATTCTGCTCTCTTAGTGACACTCTGGATATTGGCACTCTCAGAAGTGTGCATTTTGCTCTGTTTCAATCCACTGCAACCTATGGAATAGCTGGCTGGGTTGTGCGGCATCCACTTCAAATCAACCATGTCGGGAATCGGACCCGAGACCTTTAACATGGTATGCAAACATGCTGACCTTTACACCACAACGGCGACAAACAATTTTCGAATACTTATGCATCAATATTCTCAGACACCCCATATCGTCTTGAACATGTGAAGCGTTAAATCCAATTTCAAAAGAAATAAGCCCATTATTCCTAGTAAGAAGTCAGTCGGGAAAAGCCACGGGTAATATCCATATTCCCTGAGATACAAATCACGCAGAATTTTTTAGTTCAGGTTTTATTTGGACCAAATGATGGAACTTAATTCCAAGCGACTTATTACCAAGGAATTTTACAATATTCTCAGAACCTGAATAATCGAAAAAATCATTGCATTTCTAAGAACAAATCCAAGCATTTAAGGGGGTTACTGCATAGTGATATGTCCATCCTATGTCTTTTAAATGAGTGTAATTTATTTTTATACTGTGATCGCTGACTTCTAGAACATATACGCGTATTGTATGTGTGGATGTTTGTTTCGATATTCCGGCCCGCAACTCGGGGAAAATTGACGATCTGGCCTAGACTAGAAAAAGGTTGCCCGTGCCATCGTCTGTTGTATTTGCAATAAAGGTAGAATATATTACAAATTACAACATATTTGTATAATTAATTGTGTTAAGCAACTTTACGACATCTTCGAACGGAATACTTCAAAGCATGGAGCACCGTTTATTACCGACACTTAATGATTTGTTTATGCAAGCAGAACAGTTTTTCGCAGTAAAAAAATAAGTGCATTATCGCAACTTTCGTATGTCGTGTTGGTTTACTTTTATGTCGATTGTTCGGTGCTGTTTATTTAATTTAATTTTAAAACTTACTAAGCTTAGTTTCTTTTCCAATGTAAATAAAATTTATCAAAAAAAAACTATTTACTTATACTCATTAGAGTATATTAAAATAAAATGCTTTTTTCTTTTTTTCAGAATACGGTTTTGAAATTTAACATACTTTAAAAAAAAATGCAATTTATATCATTTCGTCATTTGAATTTTAACAAAAAGGTTTCTAACTTTTTACTAAGCTCTTTATTGTACCATTTTTAATACAATTTACAAGTTTTAAACAATTATTTTTTATACTTACGCACCCACACACACGCACATGTATCCTCTCCCTCATTCATTCACGCATACACACATTCACATACACATGAATACAAACGTCACACAAATACAATTACTAAACTTCTTTTCTTATATATTATGTGTCATTATATTTACAGTGATTTTTTTTAATTGGCTTTAGCATTGTTAAGATTTTTCCACTTATTTTGTTTATGTAATAGCTGTAAAAATCCCAAATAAAATAAAATTTAAAAAAATAAGTATTAACAGCGGTTTAATAATAATAAAAACTTTATTACAACAAAAAAACTATAAATAACAATCAACAAAATAATGTATTTTTTTATTTACAATACATATGTAAATGAACAAAAACAAACATTAAATTTTGGAGTAAGTACCATAAGGATCTATTTTGGGTCCACTATTAGATATTTTACATTTTAATGACTTATCGCAGTACATTTTTTAAGAAAAAAATATTATGTATGCCGACGACATTGGACTATTCCATAAAAATCAAACAGACGTATTAACAAACAATGACATACACGAAGACCTAACTATGTTGACTAAATAGAAAAACAAAAATTTACTAACACTTCATCATCATCGTTTCCTTTCCGCACCTAATGGTGCATAGGGCACTGCATTGGTACACCAATCGCAGCGTATCTTGATCATTTTTGTAACATGAAGGTGAGATGATCAGCCTTACGCTTCAGGTACCAGTCCAGGGACTATGAAATATTCTAGTGTAAAAACACCCTTTTAAATAAATGTTTCACATCAACCATGTCGGGAATCGAATCCGAGACCTCTTGCATGGCAGGCTAACGCGTTGACCATTCCACCACGAGGCCGACAACTTACTTACACTTAATTAAAAATAATGCAATATTATCCATTTTGAATCTAGAAAAAAAAGGCATAAAATAGATGCTCACATAAATGATAACGACTAACTGAAATTGAACATGTTAAATACTTAGGGCTAACAATAGACGGACAATTAACATGGAAAATTCGTATTAACTAGTTAATTAATAAAATGGTGACATTATTGCCTTTTTTTTTAAATCAAAACTATGTTCCAAAAACGATTTTTTTAATGTATTAAGCCTATGCAAAAACTAAAATATGTTATATGGAACTACTGGGGGGAACAGGAAATCAAAATGAACAGACTACAAAGACAACAAAATAAAATATTTAAGTTAGAATATGACCTCCCCTTTCTAACAACAACTAAAGAACCCTTTAAAGAAACTAAGGAATTAAATATAACTGAACTCTTTAAACTTAAATCCTTAAAATTTATTTATAAATTAGCTGCTGATGTAATTGTAGACGAAGAATTAAAACTTGAAAAAAATTGTAGTAAACATGGACACAATACGATAATATCATAAAAATATCATATACAACCTTCTAAAACGAAACAAAGACAGTCGAGACCGGGGACTAAACAAAAAACTCAGACAAACTTTTCAAATGATGTAAAAAAATATGATCAACAACAAAGTATGAATAAAAATTTTCTTTTTTTTTTAATGATGTTATAATCCGTAAAGGTTGATAAATGAATTTACAAATTTAAAAAAAAAACAAGGTTATTCTATAACATATATACGTTCATATTATGCGTGGTCCGCTCATAGAACGCATAGAACCATTGGTTCCCTTAAATTTAGCCAAAAAATGTTTATAAAATGGTATGCTTAATAAATTAACTACTACTACTACTACTACTACCATCACGTCATTTCTCCGTAGGGGTAGGCAGAGAGAATGGACCGCCACACACGTCTATCCTGGCATACAATCCTAGCCTCTTTCACATTCATACATCTTGTCATACATGCCCTTCGGTTCTGTCTGCTTTTAAATTAACTATCAATCATAATACCTATCATTGTGATCACTATAAACAAATAATATAATAATAATTTTATTTGTAATCGCGATAAATTGGAGAAAATTTTTACAATCGCTTTATAAAAAAATTTAAAAACCTACACAGCCCACTAACACATCCATTTACCAGCGCTGTCATGCGCGTACTGATCGGCGAGTACTTGCTACCGGCTGGCTGGTTATCGATTTAAAGAACGATCGCGGTGGAAGCAAATTCGAAATTCCGTTCCAGCGCCGTACTGAACGCGCAGTCCGGGCGCAGGCGCCGACTTCAATTCTCACTAGGCAACGGAAGTAATCGAAACAAACCAATACATTATTTTCCATGTAGTTTAGAAGCGATGCGAACGTAACGCCGCGCCGAGCCGCGCAGCACAGATGCGATTTTGGTATTTTAGCGCTGAACATAATATTATTATTATTATTTTGTGGTGGAGTAGGAATACAAAATAAAATTCAAAACTCAATTCAAACATTATATCAATATAATGTTGATTTGTTTTAAGAAAAAAGTTTACAATCTACTACATATTTTGATTTTTCCGGTTCAAATGTCGGGTTGAAAAGTCGAGTTATTTAACAAGATAATATCAATAATGTTTGATTATGTCCAAATGCTTGCAGACTGGCTGGATTTCCTCCCTAGGGAGTTGTTCATATTTAAATTTATTTCAACAGAGAGGGAAAACATGTTTGAGAAGGATATATGGAAGTCTAGGCATTTACAGGGCTTATGACCTGTCATTGGCGGGTTTAAGTGGCCACTTTACACACTGTGTAACATTTACCACTCTGCCCATGTTTGAATATCCACATTTCCTCAACTCCTCCATCTGTTGACTTTTGTGAAGTAAAAGAGCTGAAACCTTTATCACGTGGGTGAGATTCATCCGGCTGAACCAAATCACCTACTAGGCAACGCCTGAAAACAATTTTCCAATTTTCATACTTCTTCTTTTACCAGGTAGTAATTTAACAATGTTTGATTATGTCCAAATGCTTGCAGACTGGCATGCCGATTCAATTAAAAATATTATGTTGGCCGGTACGGCAAAACAGGCAATGATGTATAAAAACTTAATGTTTAGATACAGAACTATTTGTTAAAATTTACTTTTTAACCTAACTTAGTTCCTAAATACGTTAAGCCAGCCAATGACAGGTCATAAGCCCTGTAAATGCCTAGACTTTCATATTCCCTTCTCAAAAATGTTTTCCCTCTCTGTTGAAATAAATTTAAAGATAATATCAATTTTGGTTTCACTGTATTTTAGTCAAATAAAATGTAATGCCACAAAATACTCGCAGTTATTTATTAAAGTATATATAGTGAAGTTGGTTAATTTGTCATTTCAATTTATTACTAGATATGTGGAATTATTGCTATTATTTCTAATCATATTAGTGTTGAGTTTGTCTTAAATTTCTTAAGGGCAGTATATATTATTATGTTCCAATTACTTATGTACATTAGTACAGCAATTATGCTTCCCTAATCAAAAACCCCACTCCACGCCCCTGGTTCATGTATTTTTATTTTGGAGGATGGTACATAATCTAAAAATTGAATGCGAGAGTTGTTGTTGTTTATTGGCACAAAGTTGATCAAATTTGGGAGCCATGAGGAGAGTGTCACTCCTATCTCATTTTTGACTACTAACCTGGCTCGATATTTGGTTTTCATTGCAGCCGAATAGCCCGTTTCGTATAAATAAAACGTTACAAACGGTTGAAGAATCTGCATTCCTTTGCAATACCAAGATTCATACTCTCCGCTAAGATTCATCCAAAGCTGAATTAAGATTTTATTTTGAAACTTTTGTTTTAGTGAGCTATCGCTTGATGATTCTACCAATTCTTAGAGTAATAACCTAATAGAGTCGCTCATATGGAGAAAAACCACTCTATGATTATTGACAACGAAGTTAGATACATATTACAGCAATACAACGGGCCGCAGGTACATGCGTTGAGAATTGCGAGTGCTAACCGAAACCATCCATTGCACGTTTGTTATTAAACTAAAAACCACACTTAAACAGAAGCAAAAAGTTGGAACGCTTTTGTTCTATGCAATAGAGCTTAAGAGTTTCTCTAGAGAATTACTACTCTTGAGTTTCAATTAAATTTTTGGAGCCTTCCCTTGCAATAATCCGCGCCTCCCAGGTTGGAAACCGCTGCTTTAATATATAAGTGTACTAAATATTGGTTTAATGGTTGATTGAATCAAAAACGTCATATAACGGTCCACAGTCGAAATTCCCTCCCATTTCCAACAGTACTTAATAAAGATAGTTTTATTTCTTAATCTTACGGAGACAAATCGCATTCCAGGGCATATTTTTGACAGATAAGCTGTCATGGCCGCCAGATATGACACCGTTTTCCTAGGAAACCACTCTCTAGTCACCGTTACAACGGCTATCCACCGCATCACCGTTCATACGGCCGTTAAGATATCGGCACCGCTTTCCTAGGAAACCACAGCTTAACCTCAGGGCCGCGATTATAAACGTCTATCTTCATCGGTATATACTAAGACGGTATAAAATAATATCGATATTTATGTACGAAAGTGTGTCTATTTGGATGAAAATTTAAAGTATCTTCGTCGGCAACCGGTAATTGAATATGTTTAGAAAAAAAACTTGTAAACATAACTTATTTTTCATACAGAAAAATTATTTTTACTTTGTGGATAAAATTGTTTTACATAAAGTGACATATTCAATGTATCAATATGTTTTTTTTTGGTGATCGCGTGTGAGTTGGATTCTACAGTTTACCCTGAAGATGGCTCCTGCTATGGAAGCCGAAACGTCAGAACGAATCTAACTTACACGGGATTACCCAAAAAAGATACATATTGATAACATACCTACACACCTGTTTTTAATGTAGGATTATAATATTATATTTCAATGTAAAGATTTTCAAACTATATAAATACATAAGTATAAATTAATTCCACAAGATATCATAAACCTGTTAGAAGAATAATAATAAATCTAACAATCCAATTATTCAATAAAAATGCGATTATTACAAATTGGTGATTAAAATTATGAAAACAGAATACAGAATATTATTTTTAATGAGTTTGTGGGAAACCAAATCATTATATTTTATATATTTTGCTTTTAAATATCAACATTTAAGAAAGGCGTACATCGACAGTATAATAATTATTATTTTATTATATTTATTTAAAGGAAACAACAGCTATTACAACAAAAAAAAACTATGTTTACTAATGAGCCAAAATTATACGCCAATTATAGTTTTCTGTATTTTACTCAATACAATGCCAAAAACAAACAAAAAAGACCACTCAATCAATCCACTTGTATTTTTTTAAAATATGAAATTAAAATAAATTCAAAATGAAAAAGTTTTTTGCTAAAGATTTTATCGCCAACGAATTCATACGGAATAACCCCAGATTAGTTTTTTATTTATTTATTGGGTCATTTGGCCATTTTATGAGTCCCTGTATTTTTTGTTTCATTTTATATTTTTATTTGCATTTTCGTTTGATTTTATTTTGCATAGTCATCATCATTATATCGCAATTTACAAATATATATATACCCACTTATGCATTATATTTTTAATGTAAAAACCCGATGAAGGCGTTTAAAGTACACACAATAAATAAAATATAGCGTTAGATTACTTTTTGTACATTTAATATTCATGTATTTTTCGTTTGTAAGTTTTAGCGTATTCGGTATGGGACCTGTCTTTTAATTTCTTTGTTAATTTTAAATCAATTTAATCACTCTCTTCGTAATTTTGAAAACATTAGGATTTTTTCTCTAATTTTTGGATCTTAATAAAATTAATAATCTGAGATAAAATATGTCTATGCTTGTGCTATATCACGATTTAAAAAAATAACTTAAAAATCCGCATTCATGCAGTTGAGATTAATCGGTATTATTTCATCCACTATCAAATGTATGACGACACATTCTAATGTTTTATATAACATTTTAGACCCATAATTCCAACCAAAAATATTTTAGTAAGACCAAACACTCGTACGTTAATACTTAATTTAAACCTCCCTCTACAGGGAGTTTAAGTTAAGTATTAACTTTTTTAATCAAGATGAGATAATCTTCATGAGTGTTTATTAACTACGCATGTGAATTTCATCAACTTTGCACAAAACCGGTTTAAAATATTTTTTAACGCTTTATGTCACAAATTAATAAGTACATAAGTATATCATTTGATACTTGAGTTAGTTATATATATTTAATGTCTTTAAACCTGGAATATAAACCCTAAGGGTTTATGAATGTTAATTAAAATGTCATATAAATATAACCCATATATTATGTATATATTATAAATATAACATTTTTAAGATCAAATATAAAAGAGAATCAGTGACGGATTTTTTGCACATTTCAATATATTTTAACTGAGATGAAAAACCTTCTCTAATCTCCTACCGGAAAATGAAAGTTATATTCTTAAAATGGGCAATTGATAAACTGAAATAAATATTTGCATGCTGCTTTTAAAATAAATAAATTCCTCTAGGTTTCAGAATACCTACATAATTGGTCATAGGAAATATGACCGCTGACAGCGTCTGATCATCGTAGACCACTGAAACGCCTCAAAATTAGACAGCCGAGAGACTATCACAACCCAACACTTATATTTACTATTCCATAGTTCTAACGCTCCACTTTACTTGCGTGAAAAAGTTCAACCTTCATCAGATCACATCTTACATCTTCGTTCATGTTCTCAAAGCACTCTCTTAATACCCATCCATAACTCCTCTTTTTTACAAACTCATATTCTGTCCATGCGGCTCGACTGCGGAATCATCTTCAATCCACTATCAAAGATCTCCAGCAACTTTGTTTAAATCACGTCTAAATAAACATGACATATCTCTTCCTCTTTCCGTTTAAAGACTAGTGGAGAGTATTTGTATTCACACATTAGTTAGTTAATCTATTTTGTTTGTTTATTCACATGTACCACTATTAAATGTATCGCTTAGTTGAAAGAAATTGTCATTTAACCCGCCGATGTACAAGAAGTAAAATAAATAAATGAATGATGTTTTTTATAACTCACCTGTGATGCCATCTTGAGACGCGATCACTAAACCTAGCAGAACGCAACTAACACTTCCCTAAGAACTGTGATGAATATATCGCACTAAGATTAGTTACCCGCTCTACCTATATTTCATCTGTATCTGCCTATTGTGCGAATGGTTGGGCGACATAAGGTCCGGCAAAGAAACTCTTATCAACTCCAAATCACACGCGATAGATATCGAAGTATTTATAATCAGAGAAATATGTATTAGCAACATGGATTATGTACATGAGAACATATTAGGCGGGTAGGTACATGCGTTGTCTTAATACGCAGTTTTCCTTTCTCGTATCAATGCAGTGGAACATATTTTTCTCCAGCTGAGATGTCTATGCTTTTTTGTGTGAGATAAGAAACAGGCTAAAAAAGCCCACCAGTTTCTTAAATTGCTTTAAAAAATAAACATGTTTCTTATTTAAATGTCCATTTATTGATTGATTTACATTTCAATAAGTTTTCAATTTTTTATATTTTTATTTATAAATTTATTGCGTATCATAGAATTAAGAATAGTCCAGAAGGAACGTAGAATCATATTTGAATATATCGGACTGTGTCTAATATGTCCCCCCCTCCGGGTTACTTTCGCCGCGCGTATTCGTGAAGTCGCCGGGTAATGTTGCCTGATGGGAAAAAATCTAACTATTGCTATATTTTTTAGGTTTATATTCAAATAAACTATTTTTATCCTTTGATTTTTAAAATGCATCCAAAAAATATGAGAAAAAAAACTAAACTGAACTAATTAACGTGCTAACCACTACACCACGAGGTCTTCTAATAGACTAGCAAAACTAAGTTAATTAACGTTTCTATGAAGAAAATCCATGCACTTAAAGAAAGTGTATTTTCATAAAACAATCCTATATGTTTTATATAGAAGTTCATTAGCTAACAACACGTTTATAATGTGTGCGTATATTTATCATCTAGGAATTTAAAACATGATATTTTCAATAACACTGTCGCTTTTCTACTCGACCTGATCAGGTCTGATGAGACATTATGATAATGAATAAAAAGTATAGAAGTCTTTTGTAATAAATATTTTACTTGAATAAATTCTCGAGGTAAATTAAATAAGATTTTGTTTAATATATAATAATCGTCAGAATAGTAAATGTTACATAGTGCGCTAAGTGGACACTTAAACCAGCCAATGTCAGGTGAGCCTAGACTTCTCAAAAAAGTTTTCCCTCTCTGTTGCAACGAATTTAGATCTTATTTACTCCCAGGAGAAAATCCAACCTGTCTTCAAACATTTGGACATACTAAAAACATTGTTGATATACAGCCTGTATGGTAAACCCTGTCAGATTCGACACAATGAAAACCACAATGATCAGTATGAGCTAGATGACATGTTTATATATTTAAAAAATAATTTAAAAGCGTGTCAAAATAAAAATTAAAACAATTAGTTGCTTTCTTCTGCAAATCACAGAGCTAGCTACCCCCTCCGCACTTCTGTTTTCTCCCCTGCAAAACTAAGCAACTATTCGGTTTTTTAAATATTTTTTTTTCAACAATGTTTCGAGTATGTTTAGATATTTAGACATTTGCAGACTGGTTGGATTTTCTCTCTAGGGAGTTAATTAGATCGACATTCGTTGCAACAGATAAGGAAAACAATTTTTAGAAGGTAATGTGGATGTCTAGATTTTTTTTTCTATGTACCACATTTTTGTTTCATAATTCAATAACCAACTAGTTTCGGCAATAACACCATGGTAGAAACTTGTTGATTATTTAATAATAAAAAAATATAGTGGTACACATTTTTTTTTAAAAACATTTTAATATACTTATGTACTGTACAGTGTTATTATCAGAACACACCTGAGAATATGTTTATATGTACCCCGTTTCAAGATTCTAAAATAAAAATAAATTGTTAAAAGAAATAAATATATGATTACCAAAATAATGGCGTGCAAAATACCTACGTACTGATAATGATTTCTTAATTTATTGAATTTTGATTGCAAGTTCTGACTTGAGAATAAAAGGTATTCGATGAGTTTCAGTAATTGTGGTCTCCTTTGTGTATTTTACATTTGTTTCAACTAATCTGGGTTTAGAGTTCAAAGTACGATGAAATGATTCAGATATATTTAGTAATGGATAAAATAATAAATAATATTGTGAAAATAATTTCATGTGCATAACCGATTGAAAAAAATACTAATAAATCAATAAAAAAGAAATACAAAAAGATTTCATAATAACTTCTTTGTTAATTGAAATTTTATTTGAAAACCCTTGCGGATTACATTCATTTATCCTTTTTTAAATTCATATTCTATTGTTATTGATAATATTTTTAACATCTTTTGTAAAGGTTGTCTGAGTCTTTTGTTTGGTTTTGTCGTGTAGTTTATTGCATAATTTCAGTCCATGGTTTATTAGTCACGACTGTCCTTGTCTCGTTTTAGAATGTTACATATGATATTGTTCTGATATTCTTGTATTGGTCCGTGTATACCACAATTTTTTTCAAGTTTTAGTTATTCGTATACAGTTACGTCATTGGATAATTTATGAATACATTTTAAACATTCTATTTAAAAGAGTTCGGTTACATTTAATTGTTTAGTTTGTTTAAACACTACTTTAGTTGCTGTTAGATAAGGGAGGTCATATACTAACTTAAATATTTTATTTTGCTGTCTTTGTATTTAAATAATTTTGATTATCTGTTCTCCATAGTAGCTGCAAATAAAAAATTACAATTTTTACGTAGGCTTTATACATTAGATTTTTTTTCGTTTTTTGGAACATAGTTTTTGATTTTGTAAAAAATACTCGAAAATTTCGCCACTTTACTGATTAAATTATTGATATGAATTGTCTATAATGACCATGTCAATTGTCAGTCTTTTGTTAGTCCTACTAGTATTTAACATGACTAATGGAAAGTCGTTCATCATTTATGTAAGCATTTATTTTATAACATTTTTTCTAGATTCAAATGGATAATTTATCATTTTTTTAAAATTAATTTTAAGTAAGTTTGTGTTTGTCAATTTAGTCAATAGAATTAGGTCTTTGTTTATGTGATTGCTTGTTAAGGCATCAATATGATTTTTATGAATTCATAATAATTTTTACTTTTAAATTGTAGTCAAGGTACAAGTCATTAATATGTATATAAAATATATAATAGTGTTATAACACTTATACTTAGTAATTGTCATAATAATTAAAATCATTCACTTACTGTATGATACTCATGTAAGGGATGTATATTAATACTAATTTTTACTAAAATCAACAGATGGAAAAATTGAAGAAATATGGATGTTTAAACATAGGCAAAATGATGTATGTTACATAGTGTGTAAAGTGGCCACTTAAACCAGCCAATGACAGGTCATGAGCCCTGTAAATGCCTAGACTTCCATATTCCCTTCTATTAGATTAAATTTAGATCTGAATTTAGATTTTAAATCGGGTTGTGGTCCTGCGGCTAGTGTCTCGGACTCACGGACCAATGGTCCGTGGTTCGAATCCCACTCTACTCAAACTTTATTTCCATTTTCTAATAGTGATTTATTTACAACTCGTTGAAAATGGCCCTTAAAATTAAATATTTGGGTAAATCATAAAAACGCAAATTTTTATTTTATAAAAAAAAAGGAAACCGAGCCAGTCTACAAACATTTGGACATACTCAAAACATTCTTGATTTATATTGGACTTTTGAAGTCTACGATGTTCCGTACTAGATGTTTGCAATACATAGGCTTCAAAGAGTTTAGTAATAGCCACAAAGATTTAAAGTACCAATTTCAAAATACAGAAATAGGACGTGCGAATTGAAGATTTTTTTACAGGATAAATATGTTTGTATTAACATCCTGCATAGTTATATAAATGTTACGTTCCAAATCCGGTGTGAAAATGTCCATTTGAAGAATACAAAAAATACGAGTTCATCATTTAAAAAAATTAGAGAGTTATATCACGTCTTGTGTCCTATGTCGACTAGTGTGACATCACAGCCACACAAACGTTAAGAATGTCAATATATTTTCACTATAGTCCTTAAAATATAGCTTGATTAGAATGACAGCTGTCAAACTAATTTCAGTAGTGATGGGAAATTACTGATCACTGATCAAATCGATTTTATCAGTTATTTCATGCAATCATGAAACTCTGTTTCCGAAAATTGATACAAAAAACGCAAAAAACAAGCCTGTTATAGTGTGTTTAACACAATTATTCAACAAAAAATAAGACGTTTATACTTTTTTCATGAACAACATCAAATGAATTATTTTTTTATTCGATCAATTTGTCCCATCTCTAACGTTTATGCAAATTGATGTAACCTTGTAAGAACCTCGTTAATAATTAGGTTTATTTTAGTTTTCTTTTAGTTTCAACGCTGATTTTATACATTAATGTTGATTTATGTTTCAAGCATTGTATTAAAAAAATTAATTGACACGCCAGATACAAATGATTTTTCGTGTGTCAATATAAATAACTCCTTTGACGTTACTACAAAGTTATGTCGTCACTTTTTCTGACAGCTGTCATTCTAATCATGTTACATTTTAAGGACTATAAACATTCGGTAAAATACCGACCATTGGCAAGTTACGTTTATCACTGTTTGTGATTCAAAAACATTATGAAAGTAATCATGAATTCTAACAAAATTTAATCCAATGACATTAATCAAGACTTTATTTTTATTTTATATATCACATGTATATATAATTAATTATTTAGATCTTATAGGATTATCACAGCCGAAATTCGCATTAGTAAAACGTGAAAACATATCGAGATAAAAGATAAAGAAAATTCATCAAATAATTAAAATAACAAACGATATTGTTATTACTTTATCCTCGTATAGGTACGAACTTCAATATTATTTATGAGAGCAATATTTTGAAGATATATCCGAATGTTTGTGGACATGGCTGAATTTCACTCCCTAGGGGGCTATCAAGATTGAAATCAATTGTAGCAAAGGGGAAACCTTTTTTGAGAGGGAAATACGGAAGTCTTGGCGTTTACAGCACTTATGACCTGTCATTGGCTAGTTAATGGCACATGTGCTATGGCCATGGCTGGCTTATCAACAAAGGTTTCAGCTTTTTTATTTACAAGAGTTAACCGATGGGAGAGCCTAAGCAAAATGTTGATATGTGAACCAGAGGTAAAATGGTGAATGTAACAGTGTGTCAAGTAGTCACTTAACCAGCCAATGTCAGGTCATAAGTCTTGTAAATGCCTGGAATTCCATATTATCTTCTCAAAAAAGGTTTTCACTCTATTGCAATTAATTTTAATATTTATGTTATTTATATTATTTTAATTTTACAATATACATGTATATTTTTATTGCTATGCATTCCTTTGTAATTTTAAATTTTCTGCTTTGCTGCTTTGATAAATAAGAAATGCAGCGTATCTCGATTACTTTTGCTACATAAAGACGTAGGACTTTTTAAAATGTTTATGTTTAAGAGGAATAACCCGATAAGCTTCTATTTTAGAGGCTTATCGGGTTATTCCATATGGTTATATTATGCGGCGTTAGTTTTACAGTTGTTCGTTTAACCAACTGCTGAAAAATCTTATCTATATGAGTTTTTTAAATAAAAACATAATTTTTAAATTCAGTATTTTATGTTGACCTTGCCGGGAATCATAGCCGGAACCTCGTGTATGGTAACCAAGTGCGCTAACCGCTACGCACGTCACGGATATTGAACTTTTTATCTAACAAGTGATAACTTAAGAAGTTTGATTATGGCAATTTTTAAGTAATTTATTAAAAACATTTATGCCTTTTTTGAAAATTTTTATTCCACATCCGCTCCTAAGTGAAACGTGTGGACATCACCAGACCCTATCACCAGCCAGCATTCTCGCCTCCTCCCACATCAATCCCGCGTCCCTTAGTTCCGCCGAGTAAGGCCGAAAGATTGTCATCGATAGTCTTCCAGGATGGCGGGAGTGAAGATGTAACTTGGACTTTTCGAGAATATTCCGTGTTTAATATCAATTTTTTTATATAAAAAGATGTGCTTCAAAGCAGTAATAAACCATTTACGCATTTTAACTCAATTTATTACAAAAAAATACATGTTCATTTTAATTTTTTTTTAATAATAATACAAAATAATAAATAATCTATGCAATGAACAACCTTTCCTACAACAGAAACATTGTTTGATCAAACGACATTTATCATCATCAGTGGTTGGTTTTACCTTGCTTTAAGCCTTATTTCAGTACTTTAAAAAATCACAGTGAAAACCACACAATAAAATGTTTTACGTCGACATGTACTGGAGTCCTGGATCTCAAACATTGTAGGCGAACGCGCCTACAACTTCTATTAATCTCCACTCGATTACCTTTTTTAAGATTTTTGCAAGAGTGCGATTCGATTACACTCGTCCAGGGCCGCGATTATAAAGGCTATCATATCATAGACGGTTTACTAAACTTCTGTACTATCTCTATCTACCTTGCTATGTTCTACCGACTTGTCATCTCGACATCATATGAGCGAATCCAACTAATGAATGACCCCGATAATTTAGTCCGCGTTTCTTACTTCATTTAAATTAAAAATGTTTCTCATTTATATTTTCAAATCGGTTTCTGTGATAAAAAGTGGCTTCTTCAAATCGATTATAAACTCCAATTAATCCCAACTCGAGCAAAAAATGCCCGCTTAAACATGATTTTTATATGACTTTTGACAATTTCTAAAACGGTAGGCTTAACTTCTGTCTGTAGTCTGTATTTATCTACCGAGCGATTACAAAGCCGGCTCTCTTAACATCTCGATACGTACACTCAGAAAAATAGTAAAAGAGAGGGAAAGAGATATAAGATAAATTTGTTTTTCATAGTGACAATATTTTTACGGATAGATTTTTTAATATATTTATAGGGTTAAAAATATCCACATTATCTGTACATCTAGCCGTCCGTTTTCAAAACTGACAGTTGTGTGAGAATTTAATTCGGCTTCAAAATTGACTTATTTCTCTTCCATATTTGAAACTGGCTTTCAAGGCAAAGAACAATAAAATAAAAAATTGAAGTTAAAGCAAAAACTGCTAGGCGGAACAAACTTTTTGACACTTTGAATGAGAAATTATGTGTACCGTGAGGTACTAAACCCGTCGGTACATACCGACGTACTTACTTCAAAACTTGAAAGTAGGGGGTCGGTAGTTTATCTTCGTAATCGCTTAGGAGAATTTACAGTTATGGTGAAAGTATGACGTCTTTAGCTTCCCTTGCCCAGGATTCTTACTCTATTTGAACAGAACTGTATTCTCCATTCTCTTCGACACACACAAAAATCAGCACATTTAGACTAGGTTTAAAATCAATTATTTGTTTACACTAGGTAATTAAGACAAAACTTTTAAAGATCCTTTTATAATACTTCTCGATGTCAAGTTGATACCTGCATAAAGTAAAATATGTCATCATTCAAAAAAGCATTCGTAGGTACCTAATACCTATATTATATCCTAGAGACTTCACTCACGCAATATTAGGGAGAAATTATTAAGGCAACTAATTAATTACGTCGTTTATCAATAAGAATGTTCGTTTATCCATTATTTTCACTATCAAAACAAGAGTTTTCCAGATGAAATGATGTATTTATCGGGATTTAAGGAAGCTTGGCCTTCCAACTTTCGCTATGAAAGAAATTTGATGATCCGTTAGTCTATGGTGACGTAGCATCGTTATTCTCTTCGCAAATCCAAAATCCTAATACAAACCAAAATGACAAGCAAACCAAACTAACCATAGATAAAGCAAGTCAATTATAGAAATTTAAAAAATGAATTTCAGATAGATTATTTTGACATTCCACTCATTTTCGAATAATGTTCCTAATTGTTACTACATTTCATTATTTTTCGAGTGTACTTTTGTAAAATTTTCGGCAGGAAAAGTAAGTACCTTTTTCTACTTCACATCTCTTCGGCTATCTCTGTGCAAAAAATCTAGTCGATCGGTCGCTTTGTTAAACGTGGACATACAAACAAACACACTTTACCATTTATAGTATTAGTATAAAGGTATAGATGAAGATCACAGATCTAATAAAAGAAAGAAGTTTTTCCTTGCAATCTAACTACATTTTAGTTAAGCTAGCTTGCTTCCTGGACATCCAGCGGTATGTGCCATTGAGCGAAAACAGGATGTGCTTCCAGCGAGGTAAGTTCATCGCTTTCCTTTCCTTCCTCGCTTGTTCCTTGAAGGTCCGCCATTCTGCCTTTATCTTGGGATCCTTGGGGCCCCATTTTTCTGACGGCTTGAAGCACTGCTTGATTGTCTAGAACAAAATTAAAACAATTAATAAAATCTTTATACCTTAGCAAAAAGAATTTTGGATGGAAACATGGACATCAACAGAACTAAAGTTTTAATTTTATTGACGAGTGAGATCACTGTTCACGATATTATTTTCGATGTCACCAACAATGTTTGTTTTACGTGCATATCATAAAATGAAGATCTTGATATTTCTGATAGCAAAATTTTTCATGAATCACCAAAATGTTTCAATGTTGGGTGTAATTTAGATTATGTCGTTAACCACTGACTGTCATAAAAAAATACCTCAAGCTCTGCTATCAGATCAGCGCCTTAACCTCGGACCTACGCTTTTGTTCTCAGTCCTAAGTCTACGGTTCTACCTCTAAAGTCGACATATTTTTTTAATGATAAAAAAACATTAAAAATTATGTTTATGAATGGCAATAATACGTAGATAACGATGAGTATAGATTTTTTTGTTCGGCTCTCAGTAAACTTTTTGGTTTATTTTGAGTCAAAAACCAAACAGTGATAAGAAAACATGCACATTGAGTGAAATTATTTAGGAAATAGTTGCTATTACCTCTGACCATCCGCCATTTTTCTTCGTGATAAAACAAACAGCAGCCCATATTGGGAGTTGCAACATTCCTATCGCAAAAGCTATCCACCCAGAGGCGTAGGCCGACATTGGGAGTACGTAGTCACCGTATGTGGTCCTCCGGAGGCTGACGAAGGCGTAGATGAAGACAAACAGCATGATAAGGGGTGTGATGCAGCCCCAGCACCAGCGCCAATACTTGGTGACTATAACTCCCGTCATGAACTCCATGTCAACGCAGAAATTTTCTAGACCTATAAATAATTTGAATTCCTGTGGTTGCAGTTACGGTAATAAAAAAACATGAAAATTGTAAATAACTCGATAAAGAAAAAACTGTTTTGCAAGACAAAGACATGTGACGCATCATTGTCAATGTTAAATTTATAAGAAGTAATATTCACCGTAAATCCAGAAAACCCCAGCGATTTCAGCGATGGCCATTCCAAGAAGTAAAAAGGTCCCAGGGAACTCATCTACCAGAGTCAAAATATGTTGACCTCCCTGAAAATACAGTAAATTCATTCCAGCTTATGTTAATATACCTTCTTTACACTAGCCGAGGAAGTTTTATGAGTACATACCGGTGTGACATAGACCAGTCCTAGCAGAAATCCAGACACACAAGCCACCAGCGCCATCTGCCAGTACTTCCTCGTCGTGTACCTGTCTGTGAGAGCTGTGACGATGGCGCTCTGGAGAGAAACAGCACTCCCTAGTCCCAATACAAACAACATTAGGAAGAACAGAACTGCAAACAACTGAAAGAAAATATTGTATTTTAAAGTTTTGTAAAAAAAGTCAATAGAAAAACAAAACATTCTTTTTTCGATTTTGAATTAATTAAGGTTTATGAAACACTGTCGAAGTGTACTAATAAGTAATAAAAATCATTAAAAAAAAATACTGTACAATTTTGAATTCCCGCGAAAATGGTCCATTGCACTGGCCACGTCCTTAATGCGTCACAATTCGGTAAAATTTTCAACGTTGTTTGTGACCGTTTAAGTTCAAATCAAGGCCTACTGTAGTAGGCCTCGGTTCAAATAGAATGTCGTCACGAATCTCGACGTCACAATTTATTTATTTATACTTTTATGTTGTTTGTATTCTTTTTTATATACAGAATAATGTTCCTTCACTGGGGTGTCTCGTGCCGAAGGAAATATTTTTCAAAATGTAAAACATGCCTAAGATTAGCTATTTAACAAAGTTAACATAATAATAACAACAAAAAAACGTAATTAATCCAATGATCCTAATTATCATTAACACAATAAACAGTAAAAAAATAAAATAATCATAAAAAATATAACCAATTTATGTAGACCAATAGAACAAATTTCATAAACAGTACACACATTTTACCTATTTGGCTTGATCCACTCATTGATCCGTGTGCAACCCACCTCCACTATCCATTTCTTAATAGCAACTTTATATTGTGAGAAATTACTAAGTAGATTGTACACTTTAACCGAGTAGTAGGCCAATCCTCTTTGACCAAAGGTTGTATTTATTTTTATTTTTTTATCAATTATCAAGGCCACACATGTAGCGTTTTTGCAGGGACATATTTTTCAACAATTTCTTTTTTACTGATAACATTATGATAACAGACATAAGTCTAAATACATTTCTCTACAATATCCATATTGATCTTAAAAATACAATTAAATTTTCTTAATCCATTTCAAATATTGTTATCGGTATTTGTAGTATGTGATATTTCCCTATTGATGGCACTCTAGGAGGAAACAACACGTCTCAATCCCAGAAAAACTGCAAACAAAAAAATCTATCACGAGATTCAAATCAAATCAGTACAGACTGTACTTTGACAGTTTGCCCACAGCATACCTACAGTACCGGTGTGGTTTTTAGAGCTTTGAAAGCCTCCTTGATATTTGGGGCTTTATCGTGTCTTAAATCACTAACAATTTTATTTGGACGACGATTTATAATATATCTAGAACTTAAATAAATATTTTGTCTTTAAGGGATATATGCTTATAAAAGTAGTGAGACGCATGTGTTTGTTTCCGATCTATGGCCAACAATATTAGTATTGATGCAAGTATGCGCACCTCAACATGATTTTACTTACCCATCACGAAAATAAACTGTGTAGTCTAAACTTTAGAGAGGGGCATTCCTTAGTGGATAATTGTTTACCTGGGGAACCCAGTCAAACTTGGAGATGGCATCAGGATAAGAAATGAAGGCCAAACCAGCTCCACCAGTTCCTATAACGCTTTTAATGTCTGTCGTTCCCTTTTCATGAGCCAAGTTTCCCAATATACCAAATATGGTGAAGCCGGCAAGGAGACTTGTGAATGTATCCAGAGTTGTCACAATCATGGCATCCCTACAAAATCAATCATTGGTATTACACTTATTAATTAGGTCGTATTATTGCATTATGTTTGATCTTAAAATATAATCTAACCTGTATATTTTGTGCGAGAATTGGTTATAGGAAGAGAACATAATAATAGCTCCACAGCAAACGGCTAAAGAGAAAAACACTTGTGTTGTTGCAGCATACCAAACCTATATTAATGAAAAAGTAAATGGTCAAATAATGACAAATCAATAATCCACCGTAGATGAGATTTAAAATTATCTACACAACAAAATCACATTCGGGAAAAATCTTTTACAAAAATATCGGAAGGGGAGATGTACCGAATATGGCATGTCCCCTGATATGAGATGACGGTGTTTCAATGACTGACAGACGCACCACAAGCATCAGAGACAGTGATTACGTTTTCAAGCCTTACCGATATGATATTTACATAAGTTTCACTTTATTATTTTTTAATAGTTTTTCTCCGCAAAATTATCAATCTTTTACTAATCAACAATAGAATAGTCTCAATTTATGTTTTCGTAATGCCTTGAAATTAAATTCAAGTTGATTTTATTATGTGAATATATTTGTTTGTATTGATCTTGTTCGGAATAGGGGATATCTGGGCGACCCTTATATGGAATTTAAGCGTTTTTTATTACAACTTTTACGTATATATATATTTTTTTAATATGTTGTAAGTACTATTTAAAGATTTTAAAATGTAATAAATAGATTACTCTTGGACTTATTAATTAATATAATTTAGAGTTGCTTTGCAACGTGCTGATCTGAAAGACACCTCGAGATCATTAGAGCAGCTTTCAATGATTTATGTCGTAACAGAATATAATTGTTATTCTTTTTTTTAATTATTCTTTTTTATTTATCATTTACATACAATATTACATTTTTATTATTTTTTAAAACATTTTTAATTTTTTTTTTACAGGACCAGCCAATTAATATGGCTTGTCGGTAAAGATCCTATACATTAAAACTACTAACATTAAAACTACTACTAACTTAAATATAAGGAGCGAAAAAAGTACATATAATTTATGTTTTCAAATTACATTAAGAAAAATGTGAAAAAAAGCAAAAAAATAAGTAAATGAAATCGCAATTATAAGATAAAAAATAAATACAAAACTACAAATAAATACTATATGGAATTAGAAACATGGCTTCTAATTTTAAATTCAAGTACAACTAAATTTATTTACATTTTCTAGGTTGTATCCAGACTCCTTATACAAACAGAAACGGGACATTTTGCAAAAAAGACACGTAATCAAAGGTAAGGGGTGAATCCATGCAAAGCCTGCCGTCATTGGCACCATATTGAGTGTTTAAGGGCCGATAAGATCGATTTCATATGTGATTATAATCTAAATCGTTGTTGCACATCAAATATGGGCCATGTGACTCGGAGCACATTCTGAGAAAATCAATAAAAACGATTAAAAATATAAAAAACACTAAACCGAAAATAACACTTCTGTATAAACGAAGTAGAAAAAATGCAGTGTTTTTCAATAAAGTAATATATTTATTTAAAATATCAATTACTTTATGCCAAAAAGTCGCATTTTTATAATTTTCTCAGAATGTGCTCCGAGTCACATGGACCATATTTGATGTGCAACGACGATATGTTATTTTTTTTGTTTTTACACAATTTGTTTGAAAAGGACTTAAATTATATTGTTATGGTATTTGTCATCAATATAGTGTAAACTTTCCATGGAAAATAAACGTAAAACTGGCATTTTTCAATAAAAATATATAAAAATAATTCATAATTAGTTTCATATTTTCGTTTAAAATCATCCGAAAAGACTGTTTTTACACTAGAATATTTTATAGTCCCTAGACTGGTACCTGAAGCGTAAGACTGATAACCTTACCTTTATGTAACAAAAACTAACAAGACACACTGCGATTGGTATACCAATGCAGTGCCCTATGCATCATTAGGTGTGGAAAGGGAATGATGATGATGATGACGAAGTAATCTATTATAGAAATAAAAGACGAGTGATACTTTAATGAACTTTCTTGGAGAATAACAATGAACTCGTACATCAGGAATTTTCACTTACAAACTTAAATAATAATGGTCGTTTATGAACGATCATTTAAACTAAAGATCAATGACCATTAGCTCAATCATAAATAACTATCGGCGTGCTAATGAGCGACGTGATAACAATTTCTCACCATGGATGTTTATCGTATTCGCGATCACAATGGAACATCCGTAAACACCTAATATTTAATGCCAAAATATTTACGTTTCGCGACGTATAATCCTGCTGCGCAATCACATATTTGAATTTCAAAACTGCTATTTTGATTAATTATTCATCATGCTAGCCGGCGGTTGGCAAGCCAAATGTCAAGAAAAGCAGTCGCCATAGTAATTGTAAACCCCATTTTTTTGCCAATGAACTGTATTTATTAACGAGGAAAACAAAAAACAG